>NC_135810.1:6535071-6752918 GCF_964213995.1 Mustelus asterias | reverse complement strand
AACCTAATCTTTGGAGAGAGTGCAAAGAAAGTTCACCAGGATGTTGCCTGGTCTCGAGGGTATTGGGAGAGGTTGAATAAACTACGATTGTTTTCACCAGGAAGGCGGAGGCTGAGGGGAGACCTGATAGAGGTCTACAGAATGATGAGAGGCATAGACAGGGTGGATAGTCAGAGGCTTTTTCCCAGGGTGTCAATTACAAGGGGGCACAGGTTCAAGATGAGAGGGGGAAAGTTTAAGGGAGATGTGCAGAAGAAGTTTTTCACGCAGAGAGTGGTGGGTGCCTGGAACATGCTGCCAGAGGAGGTGGTGGAGGCAGGCACATTAGCAACATTTAAGAGGCATCTGGATGAGTACATGAATAGGGAGATAATAGAGGGATACAGACCGATTAAGGGCAGGAGATTTTTTTTTAGTTTAGTTAGGGCATCATGATTGTCACGAGCTAGGAGGGCCAAAGGGCCTGTTCCTGTGCTATAACTTTGTTTTTTATTTAGATTAAAGATTGAGAAAGGAACAAAGGAACGTCAGAGTAGGGAATTGTATGAATTTGAGCCAGATCAGGTTCAGAGAGAAGGAAAGAGGCGGTATAGAAGTTTACATTAGGAGAGGGAAACAAAACGGAAAATGTGGATAAAAAGAAATATAAGGAGTGGGATTTTACAGCCTTGCTCATCCTGATACCGTAAAATCCTGCCTGAGGTCAACGGAACTTCCCATTGTCTGCCCCTTTTCCGCTCCCATTCCCTTGACGGGCGGGGTGGTAAGATTCTGGCCAAGACACTCAATTTTAAAATCTCTAAGAATAATTTAATACCTGGAGGAGTGAAAGTTCCCAATTTCAGTTAAAGCCGTTCGTGGCTATAGAGGCTGAGTGGCATTTCAGGGAAATAAATCTTGACGTCTAAACGATTCTTACATCGACTTGCCTTAACTTTCCTTGGTGAGCTTAGTAGTTAATTAATGAACAAATACTGCAATTTCCTTAAACTAACAGGAAGGTTAAGATAAAAGCAAATTACTGCGGATGCTGATGAAGGGTCAGCCAGACTCAAGACGTTGGCTCTATTCTCTCTCCACAGATGCTGTCAGACCTGCTGAGATTTTCCAGCATTTTCTGTTTTTGTTTGGGAAGGTTAAGAAGGAGCTTCTGTTTTTGTGAGTAGAGCAGAACAAATGTCCGGTAACTTGCGGCACTTCGGGATTCATGGGAATTCTATTCATTGCTACAAGTTGCTGAAGGATTTACACACTAATAACAGCAAGCATTATTATTATTTCACCAACATATTCTGAGTCAGTAATGTGCTCAGTCAATACTATGTAAAAAGGATGTATTTTGGTCAACAGGGATTTTGTTTTAATTTAGTGAAAAATCAAACTCTGTACATAGAAACATAGAAACTAGAAGCAGGAGGAGGCCATTCAGCCCTTTGAGCCTGCTCCACCATTCATTTTGATCATGGCCGATCATCGAATTCAATATCCTGTTCCCCCTTCCCCCCTTGATATCCCTAGATCTCTTCAGACCCAAGAGCTATATCTAATTTCTTCTTGAAATCGTTGAATGTTTTGGCCTCAACTACTTTCTGTGGTGAATTCCACACATTCACCACTCTCTGGATGAAGAAATTTCTCCTCACCTCAGTCCTAAAAGGTTTACCCTTTTTCTCAAATTATGACCCCCGAGTTCTGGACTCCCCCACAATCAGGAACATTGGCCGCGATTCTCCCATCGCGATCTACAACTTTTCTGACGGGTCGTGGTGGGAGGTGCGCATTGCCAGCCTTCTACCGGGATTTGCGCATGCGTCGGGAATGCCTGCGCAGCTCCCAGAGCCAGCGAACAGTGGCCGGTCGGACCACGCTGGAAACCGGCGGGAAGGCAGGAAAGTAATTTGAATCTTTTTAAAATGTATTTTAAATATGTTTAGCAGTTCATTATCGGGAACTTTCAGGTCGGCAGTGGGGGGGGGGGGGGGGGGGGGCGTCTGCCAGTGTGAGGGGGAGTGGGGAGATCGCCACTGCTGGGGGGGAGGGGGTGGGGGAGTGGGCTGTGCATCGGGGCGCTCCGGGGTGGGGGGTCTGGGCTGGCCCGGGAATTTGCTGTGGGGACCGCAATCAGGCTGTGTGGTGGGGGAAGGGGTGGGGGGGGGGGGGGGGGGTGGGGGCGGTGGGGGTGAGGGGGGGGGGGGGCGGTGCTGGAGGGGCAGCACTGCTGGGTTCCCGGGCTGGCCAGTGATTGAGCTGGCCAGAACACGGGAAATCTGACAAATCGGGGCCACTGCGCATGCGCAGTTTTCCAGAACTGTCAGACTCTGACCCCCACCCCCCCCCCCCCCCAACCCCCACCCCCCCCCCGGGTTTTTAATGAGATTCACGATTGTAAACCTCTGCAGTGCACAGAGTGGGGAGATTCAGGTCTGAAGGTGCACTGACAGAACAGTCGGGATTTAGATAAGTTTTCCCGCCAATTCAGCACTTTTCGAAGAATCGCAGCCATTCTTTCTGAATGTACCCTGTCTGACACTGTTGGAATCTCATAGAAACTTATAAAATTCTATGAGAGGTTTCATGCAGAGTAACTACAATGTACAATGGATTAAAACAATGCAGAGGCAGGTGCATGGAGAATAGAAAGTGTCAGACAAATCCACAGAGATCAACTGGATTACAGTAACGGGTCCCATTTTGGATCCATATATCGACCTGTCCCCGGATATGTTCTGTCCATTTAAGTTCTACAAGACGTTCCAGAACTCTGCAGGCCTGGAGTTCCACTGAAAGCAGCTCCGCAATTCACAAGATTTACTTTGTTCTGAGCTCCAATATCCAACAAAGATATCCAATTGTTGTACAGAGCACCGACCGCATAAATCACCAGCTAGATAAATGCTTATGGGAACAATGCAATGAGACTTCAAAGATGCAATCATGTTGATATATTCAGCAAAATAATAACGACATTTGGGCAAGATTAGGGGGATAGGGCAGAGGTGGTCAGGGGGTGGGCCTGCGTAAGAACCTCTTTCGGAGAGTCAGTACAGACTCGATGGGCTGAATGATCCCTTTCCGCACTGTAGGGATTCTATGATACTGTGAAATGATATGAAATGTGGGGGATTTGAGCATAGAGCTTGTAGCCTGCATTTTTCACCCTCTTCCCTCTCAGTCGTCACCCCAGACCTGGGGCAAATTGGCAGACAGGGGCTGAGGGTGGGGGGTGAGGGGGGTGAGGGGGGGCGATGAGGAGCGAGCTTGTAAAATTGGGTGCCATGCCATGAACGTCATTCCTGGTGCCGAACTGCCCTCACCTGCCACAAGTTTACCAACAGCAGTATCTACTGATGACCATGAAACCATTGTCGATTGTCAGAAAAACCCATCTGGTTCACTAATAGCCTCCAGGGAAGGAAATCTGCCATCTTTACCTGGTCTGGCCTTTTTTTTTCATTCATTCATGGAACATGGGCGTCGCTGGCTAGACAGCATTTGTTGTCCATCACTAGTTGCCCGAGGGCAGTTGAGAGTCAACCACATTGCTGTGGCTCTGGAGTCACATGTAGGCCAGACCAGGTAAGGACGGCAGATTTCCTTCCCTAAAGGACATTAGTGAACCAGATGGGTTTTTCCGACAATTGACAATGTTTCACGGTCATCAGTAGATTTTTAATTCCAGAGTTTCTTTTATTGACTTCAAATTCCACCAACTGCTGTGGTGGGGATTGAAACCCGGGTTCGCAGATCATTAGATGAGTTTCTGGATTAATAGAGTTATATAGTCATAGAGGTTTACAGGTTGGAAACAGGCCCTTCGGCCCAACTTGTCCATGCCGCCATTTTTTTAAAACCCGTAAACTAGTCCCAATTGCCTGCGTTTGGCCCATATCCCTCTATACCCATCTTGCCCATGTAACTGTCTAAACGCCTTTTAAAAGACAAAATTGTACCCGCTCTACTACTAGCTCTGGCAGCTTGTTCCAGACACTCACCACCCTCTGTGTGAAAAAATTGCCCCTCTGAACCCTTTTGTATCTCTCCCCTCTCACCTTAAACCTATGCCCTCTAGTTTTAGACTCCCCTACCTTTGGGAAAAGGTATTGACTACTCAATAGTCTAGTGATAATACCACTAGGCCAACTCCTTCCCTAATTCCCTATTGTCTACATGTGACTCCAGAGCTACAGCAATGTGGTTGACTCTCAAACGCCTTCAGGCAACTAGGGATGGACAATAAATGCTGGCCAGCAGCGACGCCCATGTCCCACGAATGAATTTTAAAAAAATAAATTAATCTAGAAAACATGACTTTAAATTCCACCAAGCCAGCTGGGGAATTAAAATTCAGTTAATAAATAAATCTAAATGTTAGACTTGGTCCAGATTCACAAGACCCACGAGTCGGGGCTGATGTCAGCGAGGATTTTGAAGTCATTGGTTAAGAAAACAGCACTTTAGAGTTGATACATAAGCTAAATAGACAGGAAAGACATGCGACCGGTTGAGAACTGTTCCCTGTTCCCAGATTATTGAGGCATTAGGGGAGATGTTGATCTCCATGGCCAGAGCTTCAGACCCCTCTGAATACTTCACGAGTGCCAAATTGGCCAAACATTCCGATGAAACTGTTCTCTGATGCTCGAGGTGGCTCCTGTTCCTTTGCAGCTGTAGCTATAGTGTTAGTATCAGACCCAAGACAGGATGGATCACTTTGAAAAGGTCTTCCCTGCCCAAAGTGATATTTCCCTCTCAAAAACGTGTTTAACCTTTACTCCGACAGTTGGCTTACATATGGGTCATGCGATCCAACCTTATCAGGTGTTGGAATGTCTTCTTTCTGGAGCTATGCTGGAGGCACATCCTTGGCAGGGATAACAGGCCTACCCTGTCCTGCATCTGTCAGCCAGAATGCTGCTACATTCATTAGACAGAGAGGGGAGGGAGCTATTTCTACAATGTTCAGTACACTTCTTACAGTGATTTACCAGGATGCTACCGGGACTTGATGGTTTGAATTCTGAGGAGAGGCTGGATAGACTGAGACTTTTTTCCCTGGAGCATAGGAGGCTTAGGGGTGATCTTATAGAGGTCTATAAAATAATGAGGGGCATAGATAAAGAAGATAATCAACATCTTTTCCAAAGGAAGGGGAGTCTAAACCGAGAGGGCATAGGTTTAAGGTGAGAGGGGAGAGATACAAAAGGGTCCAGAGGGGCAATTTTTTCACTCAGTTGGTGGTGAGTGTCTGGAACGAGCTGCCAGAGGTAATAGTAGAGGCGGGTACAATTTTGTCTTTTAAACGGCACGGGCGGCACGGTAGCACAGTGGTTAGCACTGCTGCTTCACAGCTCCAGGGTCCCGGGTTCGATTCCCGGCTCGGGTCACTGTCTGTGTGGAGTTTGCACATTCTCCTCGTGTCTGCGTGGGTTTCCTCCGGGTGCTCCGGTTTCCTCCCACAGTCCAAAGATGTGCGGGTTAGGTTGATTGGCCAGGTTAAAAAAAAAATTGCCCCTTAGAGTCCTGGGATGTGTAGGTTAGAGGGATTAGTGGGTAAAATATGTGGGGGTAGGGCCTGGGTGGGATTGTGGTCGGTGCAGACTCGATGGGCCGAATGGCCTCCTTCTGCACTGTAGGGTTTCTATGATTCTATGATGATTCTATGAAAAAGCATTTAGACAGTTACATGAGTGAGATGGGTATAAAGGGATATGGGCCCAACGCAGGCAATTGGGACTAGCTTACTGGTAAAAATTAAATGGCATGGACAAGTTGGGCCGAATGGCCTGTTTCCGTGCTGTTAAGCTCTATGACTAATTTCTTACATAGAATAAAAAGATGGTATTGGTAATGGTAACCAGTGGATTGTAATTTAGAAACTTGTTCACTAAGGTCTTGTAGGGAAGGAAATCTGCTAACCCTACCTGGTCTGATGTGTCGGTGAATCTAGTCCCACAGCAAGACTATTCTCTGAAATGTTCCAGCAATGTGCATTCAAGAAGGTGGCTCACCATCACCAGCACTTAGGGCAATAAAGGAAGGGTTATAAATAAGTTTATTTATTACTGTCACAAGTAGGCTTACATTAACATTGCAATGAAGTTACTGTGAACATTCCTGAGTTGCCACACTCTGGCGCCTGTTCAGGTACACTGCAGGAGAATTTGGCATGGCCAGTGCACCTAACCAGCATCCTTTTCAGACTGTGGGAGGAAATTGGAGCACCTGGAGGAAACCCACACAGACACGGGGAGAACGTGCAAACTCCACACAAACAGTGGCCCAAATCGGGAATCAAGCCCCGTTCCTTGGTGCTGCGAGGCAGCAGTGCTAACCACTGTGCCACCGTGCCACCCCGTGGGCCTTATCTGCATTACACACATCTTAAGAATGAATTGAAAAATTGGGAAAAAATTGTGAAATTTTAAACTGAAGTGGATTCCACTTACAACCAATTTGTTCTGTCTCAAATCTATTTATGTTGTTTCACATGCCAGTACAATTCATGTCCACATTATAGATGGCACTCTGAACTACATAATAACTGCACAGTAATTGTCACTGTACATGGGGAATCAATTTGCCAGAATAATGTCTATTTTTCAGGAAGATTGCAGTAATATTCCTAAAACAAGGGCCCTGCTCAAGAATGAGAATTTTCATGTTAATCATATCCTTGCTGTCTCTAAATGCTACTAAATGTGGTTAAAAGAATCAATCACTCAAGAACTACATACAAACATATACATTAATAGTTTACATGCCCAGTAAAGGTTTGTCAGATTCATAACTTTACAAATGGAGTGAGTACATACGGAAGCTTCTGGAACTCTCTTCTATTTGCTTAAAATGGATACTGGTAAACTGTCAAGATGGCTGCCAAGGGGTCAGGTGACCATTCCTTATTCAACAGAGACTATCACGTTCCAGAAAGTTCCAAATTGAACAATTATGTGTCAGAGTCTCTCCTTGGAATGGACATACCGAGATGAATATTATCTCTGGAATTCACAAATGCCATTGCTTGAAACTTACTCAGAACACCATTCCTGCAATCTGTTTCTCCATGTTAACAGTTCAACAAAGGAAAGCTGATAAGACCAGTTATCTATCAGTCAAGGGTGAAAGGTCACCATCTGTCTCCTATTGTCTTTCAATGACCTTTGAACTTTAAACCACTCTTTCTGGATGATGACCATTGACCATGTAACCAAAATTGGCTTCTCATACTGAGACCTTTTATTATCCCATGACCCAAAATAGACCTAGGCAGACTGCAGGAGAATAGAACCAAGCCAAACATTGCAGAGAATGGGTGGGCCACCTTTCCTTCCAGAACCATCAGTCAATAGTCTGAGAAAGAGATGCTGAGACTGGCTGCAAGCCATCAAGTGGCCAAAAACTGTAAAAGTGCACTATCTTTATCAGTGTCCAATTTTGTACGTGTGTGTGTGCCCAAGTGTGTGGAGTTGGCTGGAATTTTCCATGCATTCACGCCGGTGGGATTCTCTGGTCCTGCTGATTGTGCAGCCCGACCCATGGGTTTCCAATCAGCGAGGGGTGATGTCAATGGGAATTCTCATTTAACAGCGGCGGGACCAGAGAATCCCACCACTAGCAAACAACGCGCCACCTCCCACTGGCGGGAAACACGCGGCTGGGAGGCCGGAGAATCCCACCCATTCAGGGTAAAAAGCGTGTGAGAATAAATAACCTTTTTTATTTTAAAACTCATGAAAGCTTGCTGCTGAACATTTAATTAAAATACACATTAGAAGGGTAAGAAAAGGCACAGCTTTTTACACACAAAACATACTGATTACAAGGAATACGAGGGCATACTTTTTCTGTTTGTGACAGCTTCTACCATATGTTGATTAATTTGTTCAAAATTTACTCCCTTTTTTATTAGCAGACAGTGAAAGGAGCACAGCCGTCTCCCAGATGATTAGTTACATCTGTGCTACATCTTTTATTATTGGCTGTTTGCACAGACATACCTGTTAAAAATTATCACTTTCATTTATATTGCACCTTTCACAGCTGCAGAGAACCCTGAAAGGCTTTAGAGCCAATTAAATATTTTGGAGCTTAGTCATTGTGAGGATGGGGGAATCACTGCAGCCAATATGCAAACAGCAATGAGATTGATTTTTCGTTCCCAAGATGTCGAACTCACTGGCAAAGCCAATATAGCCATAATTGTCCTGGTGAAGGCGGTAGTGAGCTGCCTTCTTGAACCACTGCAGGCTGTGCGGTGATTCATATTTTCCAGTGGTTTGATTCAACTGAGTGGCTTGCTGGGCCATTTCAGAGGGCAGTTAAAAGCCAACCACATTGCTGTGGGTCTGGAGTCACATGTAGCCCAGACCGGGTGAGGATGGCAGATTTCCTTTCCTAACGGATACGAGTGAATCAGATGGGTCTTTGTGACAATTCAATAGTTTTATGGTCACCATTACAGATGCTAGATTTATTTTCCAGATTTATTTAATTAATTGAATTCAAGTTAACATGCTACCATGGGAGGGCCTTAAACTCATGTTTCTGGATTATTGGAGGCTGAGTTTGATAGCATAACCGATATGATATTGTATCTTTCTGTAATCAGATGGTGGCACAATGGTCAGCATTGCTGCCTCACAGTGCCAGAGACCCGGGTACCCGGCTTGGGTGACTATCTGTCTGTGTGGAGTTTGCACATTCTCCCCACCCTGTGTCTGCGTGGGTTTCCTCTGGGTGCTCCGGTTTCCTCCCACAGTCCAAAAACTTGTGGGTTAGGTTGATTGGCCATGCTAAATTGCTCCTGAATGTCAGGGGGATTAATAGGGTAAATATGTGGGGTTATGGGAATAGGGCCTGGGTGGGATTGTGGTCGGTGCAGACTCGATGGGCTGAATGGCCTCCTTCTGCACTGTCGGGATTCTATGATTTTTCCGAGTGATGTTAATTGAGGAATAAGTGGGGACAATTCCCAGTTCTTCTTAGAACAGTGGTCATGGGACCTTTTACATCCCTGAGAATGCCGACGAGCACTTGTTTTAGAGTCTCAACAGAAAATGACACCTCTGTCAGCTGAGAACTTGCTCGGCACTGTACTAGAGTCAGCCTAGATTAGCGATCATTAACATTCAGTTAAATGTATTCCTGCAAACATAGATCTTCACTTGATTGTTCAGGAGGAAGAAAATCAAAGAAATAACATTCTGCAAGTGGTTAGTACTGCTGCCTCACAGTTCCAGGGACTCGGGTTTGATTCCGGCCTTGAGTGACTGTGTGGAGTTTGCACATTCTGATTTGATTTGATTTATTATTGTCACATGTATTGGTATACAGTGAAAAATATTGTTTCTTGTGCGCTCTGCAGACAAAGCATACCATTCATAGAGTACATAGGGGAGAAGGGTGCAGAATCTAATGGGAGCAAAAGATAGAATTTGGAGGTATGCTGGGGACAGCTCGCAAGAGGTCACGATGCTCCAGCGCCATCTTGAATCTCTATGTCTGCGTGGGTTTCCTCTGGGTGCTCCGGTTTCCTCCCACACTTCAAAGATGTGCAGATTAGGTGGATTGGCCATGCTAAATTGTCCCTTAGTGCCCCAAGATATAGACGTTTGGGGAATTAAGGGGGTAAATACATGGGGTAACGGGGATAGGGCCTGGGTAAGATGCTCAGTGGGAAAGTTGATTCTGTGATAAGGCTCTGTTGGTTTCAAGATTACACAGTAATATTACGTTCTGGCCCCAAATTATTAGAAATCATAGAAACCCTATAGTGCAGAAAGAGGCCTTTGGGCCCATCAAGTCTGCACCGACCACAATCCCACCCAGGCCCTACCCCATATCCCTACATATTTACCCACTAATCCCTCTAACCTACGCATCTCAGAACACTAAGGGGCAACTTTAGCATGGCCAATCAACCTAACCCGCACATCTTTGGACTGTGGGAGGAAACCGGAGCACCCGGAGGAAACCCACGCAGACACGAGGAGAATGTGCAAACTCCACACAGACAGTGACCCAAGCCGGGAATTGAACCCAGGTCCCTGGAGCTGTGAAGCAGCAGTGCTAACCACTGTGCTACCGTGCCGCCCTGTTAATATTAATTACATTTTGGGTGCTCCAGTTTCCTCCCACGGTCCAAAGAAGTGCAGGTTAGGGGGATTGGCCAAGCTAAATTGCCCCTTCGTGTCCAAGGATGTGTAAGTTAGGGGGATTAGCCATGGTAAATGTATGAGTTTACGAGGATAGGGCAGGGTGGTGACCTTAGGTAAAATGTTCTTTCGGAGAGACGGTGCAGACTCGACGGGCCAACTGTCCTCCTTCTGCACGGTCCGGATTCTATTCTATGATTCTAAATGAGGCTGAAATTTAGATGTCTTGTTAGGAAGTGTCTTGATGCTGTTACCTTTGTATATGGAACGGCCTTCCTTTACCAATCCTGTTCAAAGAAATCTGTCAGTGAAAGTTTAATTTCCTGATGTAGCCAAGATTTATTTCTGCAGATTTCAGCCGCCAGACCGAAATTAATACTAACGGATGCCAAGCTCGTCGCTGCTTTAAATTTTGATATGATAGGTTTTTTTCTGAGCAAGCATCACAGATCTCTGTCACATTTCTGACCTTCATTCACAATTCTATCAAGCAAGGACTACTGTGCAATTGGCAAAGGCCATGCCAACGCAGACACAATAGACCAAGTGACCTTCTTCTTTGATAAATCGGAGAATATCTTATAATGTGGTATATGTCACAAGTTCTGTGATTTCTTGCAGAACCAAAAAGCCAAGATTACCAGGCCTTCACTCTTGTCAATGACTTTTCTCTTAAGGAGACAGTTGTTTCATGTCCGTAGTTCCAGTAACTGTTGCCTGCCGCCACCTCTGACTTTACACCTGTTCCATTTTAATCTTACGGATTAAGACAGGGTACTTATATGTTATATTTTGCATAACCTTTGTATTTTCAATCCTTCTACCAACCCATTACATTTTAACTAATGTTTTTCTGTGATAGTACAGCTATATTTCTATGTAAAATTGAGAGCCATGTCTTGTTCCAATCCATATGTCCCTTGTACTGTTACAGTAGCAATCTTCAGCATCAACACCAGCCCCCCCCCCCCCACCCCGCCACAACCGCCAAACCTACAATGTCTCACACCCTGAGGGACAAGGGTATCTGCTTCATGGGAACACCACCACCTCTGCAAGATCTCCTCCAGGTCATACACATCTGACTTGAAAATATATCACTGTTCCTTCACTATCATTGAGTCAAAATCCTGGAACTCTCTTTCCAACAATACAGTGTAGCAGGTTAAGAAGGTGGTTCATCACCACCTTCTCAAGGGTAATTAGGGATGGACAATAGGTGGTGGCCTTGCCACTGATGCTCACATTCCATACATTAATAAAAAGAAAAGAAAATTAACTAAAACTCTTCCTCTTCCCTGTGGGCAGCACGGTGGCACAGTGGTTAGCACTGCTGCCTCACAGCACCTGGGAGCCAGGTTCAGTTCCTGGCTTGGGTCACTGTCTGTGTGGGGTCTGCACGTTCTCCCCGTGTCTGCATGGGTTTTCTCCAGGTGCTCTGATTTCCTCCCACAGTCCAAAAGACGTGCTGATTAGATGCATTGGCCATGCTAAATTCTCTCTCAGTGTACCTGAACAGGCGCCAGAGTGTGGCGACTTGGGGATTTTCACAGTAACTTCATTGCAGTATTAACGTAAGCCTACTTATGACACTAATAAATAAACTGTAAAACTGTAACGTGTGTCCCCATGGACTAAGGGTGCATAAAGAATCGCGAGGTAGGCTTGGTAACTTGAACATTCTGCGTTCTTTATTTAAAGTGTGCATTTATTCACTGCCCAATAGAGTCCCAGACTGGGAGGGGCTAATTGTGCAGGGGTCACCTGACCAGCACTCTTAAAGGGACAGTCCACACCCCAAACCCCAACATATAAAACATATACATTTATCACATTCCCTTATATTAAATTGTAATCATACATTTTCCAAGCCATGCATTAGATATGCAGAGTCACTGTTCACTGCCATCACTTTCATTCTTTCCATATCCTGAATGTTAATTCCTTTACCTTGCTGGTGGCCCTACTCCTCCACAGATTATTCCAGATAACCATGGCCTCAAAGGATTAATCTCTAAAACAAGCTTCGGGATTCAGCATCAATCCATTTTCATTAAAAAAATGCTTTTTGACATTTATACCACTTAAATGGCTCATTATCTGTTTGGGAAGTGTTAAAGGGTCATTATTGCAGGTACATCGTGATTGGCCATTATTTCTTTCTTCCTGTTAATGAAATCACATTTGAGACATTGATGTCTCTAAACTCTGCATTCCTGCAATCTTATTAACGAGTCATAAATCTCACATTTCTTTTCAGAGACACAAGGCGGGGAGGGGGGGGGCGGGCGGGGGGGGAGGGGGGGGCGGAGTGGCGGGGGGGCGGGGGGGTGGAGTGGCGGGGGGGCGGGGGGGTGGGGGGCGGGGGGGTGGGGGTGGGGGGGCGGGGGGGGAACACATTTTGACAATTTTTTTTACAGTCATTTTTTCCCCGCTTGTGATGGTTTTGCTGAATCTCAGTTTGCAGATTCACGGTTAGATCCTCAAGGGTCAGTACGAGGACCACCACTTTTCTTGATTATATATTAATGACCGAGACTTGGGAGGGGTACAGGGCACTATTTCAGAATTTACACGTGACACAAAGCTTGGAAGAATTGTGAGGAGGCAAGTGATGGACGTCAAGAGGACACAGACTGGTGGAATGGGCAGACATGTGGCAGATAAAAGTTAATGTAGAGAAGTGAAGTGATACATTTTGTAAGGAGATTGAGAAGGGGCGACATCACATAAAGGGTGTAATCTTAAAGTAGGTGCAGGAACATCGAGACATGGGCATGCGTTCAAAATCATTGAAGGTGGTGTGCAGAGAAAGTGGTTGTATGTGACACTAGGCTTTTTATAAAATAATTACAAAAGCCAGCAGGTTATGGTAAATATGTATAAAACTCTGATTTGGATTCAGCACGGTGACAGTCTACATTGAAGCCAGCTGTTGTCAGTAGCTGAGGGATCTTAACAGGAGTCTAAGGATACAAGATTAAATGTATGAGAACTGGGAGCTTGTGGAGCCTATAAGTTAGCACAGCGTCAGGGACCCGGGTTCAATTCCAGCTTCGGGTCACTGTCTGTGTGGAGTTTGCACGTTCTCCCTGTGTCTACGTAGGTTTCCTCCGGGTGCTCCAGTTTCCTCCCACACTCCATAGATGTGTAGGTTAGGTGGATTGGCCGTGCTAAATTGCCCCTTAGTGTCCCATGATGTGTGAGTTTGGTGGATTGGCCATGCTAAATTGCCCCTTCATTTCCCAAGATTAGGAGGGATTAGCAGGGTAAATGTGTGGGATAACGGGGATAGAGCGGGCGGAGGTGGATGGGCCTGGGAAAGACGTTCTGTCGGCAAGTTGGTGCAGACTCAAGGGGCTGAAATGGCCTCCTTCTGAACTGTAGGGAATTCAATGATTCTGTGAATTGGAGTATTATGTCTAATTCTGGGTGCCACTTTAGGAAGGATGCAAAGGCTTCATACAAGGATGTAGCAAGGATTCATGGCAATGGTTCCGGGGATGAGAGATTTCAGTTATGAGGAAAGATTGGAGAAGCTGGCGTTGCTGTCCTTTGTGAAGAGAAAGTTGAGAAGAGATTTGATTGAAAAATTCAAAATCATCGTGGGTCTAGACAGAGCAGAAAGACATGAACTGTTCCTGTTGGCGGAAGTGGTGAGAACCAGAGGTCATACTGAAGTACATACTCATGTGACTCGGCCAACGTTGTCTACCTCATACACTGCAGGAAAGGATGTCCTGAGGTGTGGTACAGCGGCGAGACCATGCAGACGCTATGACAACGGACACCGCGCGACAATCGCCAGGCAGGAGTGTTGCCTTTCTGCCAGGGAACACTTTAGCAGTCAAGGGCATTCAGCCTCCGATCTTTGAGTAAAGCGGCCTTCAAGACACATGACAACGCAGAATCGCCGAGTAGAAACTGGTAACCAAGTTCTGCACACATGAGGGCGGCCTCAACTGGGATCTTGGGTTCTTGTCCCACTACATGTAACCTCCACCATTTGGTCTGGGCTTGTAAAATCCTATTAACTGTCCTGGCTTGAGATAATTCACATCTATTCAACCTGTGATTATCCCTTTCTCCACTCGCACTGCCTGTACCTGTAAAGACTTGATTACCTGAAAAGACTCGCATTCCAACCATTATTTTGCAATTGTGTCTTTGTCGATATATGCCGTGTTTGTGAAATCAACTCTCCACTCACCTGGTGAAGGAGCAGCGCTCCGAAAGCTTGTGATTCCAAATAAATCTGTTGGACTTTAACCTGGTGTTGTGAGACCTCTTACTAGTTTTAATGATTTGTGTACCTCTATCCCCAAACCCTCAGTTGCTTTATTCCATTATCCACGGTGTATGTGACCTTCTTATCCTTCATAGCAAAACATACTACACCAAGATTATTTACATTGAAAATCACTTGTCAATCACATGCACGTTCTATAAGTTTATTCATGTTTGCTTATATTTCATTGTCTTTCTCTGTATCAATTACACCTCCTAAATTGGTGCCAATTTTGAAATTGTGGCCAGAATTCTCCGATCTCGCCCGTGGCTGGGATTCTCCGGTCCAGCTGCAGTGAACGCAGGTTTGGCTGAGCGTCAAATTCTCCGTTCTCACTGGCAGTGGTAGCAGGGCGTGCAAGACTGGAGAATTCCAGCCAGTAATCCCGATTATTGAGACAAATCATTGAGGTAAATGTTTGAAAGCAAGCCATCCTTTACTAGTTGAATACAACAACATCAAGAATACAGGCAACATTGTTTCAGAAAACCATTGTACATCTACAGGATATAAGTGAAAGGACTTAGAATCGTAGAATCCCCGCAGAACAGAAGGAGGCCGTTCAGTCCATTGAGCCTGCACCGACAATCCCACCAGGCCCTATCCCTGTAATCCCATGTTTTTACCCTGCTAGTCCTCCTGACACTAAGGGGCAATTTAGCACGGCCAATCAACCTGACCCGCACATCTTTGGAGTGTGGGAGGAAACCGGAGCACCCGGAGGAAACCCACGTGGGGAGAACATGCAAACTCTACACACACACACAGTGACCTGAGGCCGGAATTGAACTCGGATCTCTGGTGCTGAGAGGCAGCAGTGCTAACCACTGTGCCACCATGCTACCCCTTTATTTGATCCTTTGTTTGTCCTTGAACTGCATTAATATTCTTTAATAATGATAACATTTGCATTTTTATACCATTGCTGTAATATTTATGGTGGAACATCAGTTATGTCCCATTAACCTTACGTGGTAAGCCACAGGCTGATTATATTGGAGCTTTTAACAAACTGCACTAAAATATTAGACTCAGTAAGGAGCGATCATGATTTTCGTAATCTGTCAAATATTTCCTGTTACATTTGGCATCATGGATGTAATATTTCAGAAATCTATCCTCCAAGTGGTTAAGCCATTCACACGTTTTCCGTCAATTTCCTGATAAGCACTAAGATAACAGCATCTTGGAATTATTCCAGCTTGTCACAGTTTCCAGGCAAGGGATATTTATGTTCTAAGCAAGCATAGACACATATCTATGCTGAAAGTGACAGTGAAATTGCTGAAGGATGTTGCTTTTTCCATCATCCACCCGTGTCTCATTGATAGATATATTTCCAATTAGATTTAATCTCATTTCTGTTCAGATATCATAGCTCTTCGAACAGCCATCAGAACTGTAGATAACCTTTCAAGGGCAATGCCAAATTTCACCAAAATGGTACTTTCAGAATTATAACGAGTGCTTATTAGCAATAAATGACAGCTATCCAGAAATAATCTATAAACAGGGATTCCAAGATCACAGTACATCAACTTGAAAAGTTCATAGAATCCCAACAGTGCAGAAGGAGGCCATTCGGCCCATCGAGTCTGCACTAACCACAATCCCACCCAGGCCCTATTCCCGTAACCCCACACATTTACCCTAGCTAGTCCCCCTGACACTAGGGTCAATTTAGCATGGCCAATCAACCTAACCAGCACATCATTGGACTGTGGGAGGAAACCGGAGCACCCGGAGGAAACCCACACAGATACGGGGAGAACGTGCAAACTCCACACAGACAGTGACCCAAGCCGGGAATCGAACCCAGGTCCCTGGTGCTGCGAGGCAGCAGTGCTAACCACTGTGCCACCGTGCTCTCAGTTTTGCACCTTGTTCTTCTAGGATCAACACTTTATTTTGATATTAATAGTTTTAATAAGTTTCACATATCTAGAACCAATACTGGATTTAGCTGTAATGGTAACAGCTATCAGAGATTGACACATGCAGGGAAATCTGACATCAATGTTTGACACTGCAGTTAAACATGAAAATCCAGAAGTTACTGCCAGATAGATCCTGCTCCTAAACAGCTGACAGATTCAACATTGAATTCATCATAATAGCGCGAAATGAGAGGCGTTCCTCATTAAGTTTGCTGTAGAGTAATGGGCAACTTTCTGCCAACTCGCCTGCGGCAGGTTTGGTGGTAGGCAGGGGGCGGAGAATTTGGTAGGAGTCAAAAGATCGGAAATACACTGGCATAAAATTACGTTGCGATTCTCCCAATGGTGGATAAGTGGCTGGTCTTCCCGCTGGCTGGTGGTGAGAACTCCATTCGCATCATATGAGTGATCATTGAAAGATTTCCCATCAGGCCTTCCAATCATGCATCATGCCAGCAGGTAATCACATTGGCATTGAACCCTATTGCTAAAGAGTGGCATGCACAAGGCTGTCCCAAGTTGGCAAGAGACTTACAGGTGAATGCAGCAAAGCTTTCTGCCATAGCGAAGCGCGGCTCCTGATGCCCTGTTCATCACTCCACTGGGAACAGACCTCCATATCCATGTCGAAGTGGCATTCACGGACAGCATCGTGCTGCTGGATCCCTGGACCTTCTTGTGTCATCGTCTCAGTTCAGCACCACGTCTGGGGTTGAGGAGGGTGGGGTGGGGGAGGTGGGGGGTCTCCTCCCCACTGGTGCTGCACACTAGTGTCTATCTGAACTCATGGAGACACCACAACAAAGGGCCAAAATTTGACTGGGGATGGAATGTGAAGGAGAAGGGGTGGTGGCCTGATGAAATGTGGGGGGGGGGGGGGCAATGTGAAAGGAGGGCTGTGCAAGAAATGGGTTGGGGGAGCGTATAGGAAGAGGGCTCACCATGGCAGGCAGAGGGCCAAGGAGGTGGATGTGAATGATAACGGAAGGCAGAGGGGAGGGAGAGGGGAGGGAGAGGGGAGGGAGAGGGGAGGGAAGCCTGACAAGGCTGCATGAAAAACTCACAAATATCTTATTTTTGTTTATTTGTATTTTAATCTTTGTACCTGTATTTTAGTTGATAACATTCATAAAATAGGCATTGTTCTGAGTAATTTATACTTGTATCTATGCGTGTTGGGCACAACCTATAGCTTTAAGATTAAGTCTAAATTTGAAAAGTTGCCTGTAAGTCTGTGGGCTTGTTTAGGTGCCTGCATCTTAATGAGGTTTTTACAACCACAAAACAAATACAGGATACCAAAAACTGGACTGTTGCCTAGCAACCATGGTCCCACAAGGTAGTAAAAGTAATATGAGTGCAATTGGAACAAAGTAACCAAGAGGTAAGGAGTTTTTCACAGAAGCTGCTGGGACAGGGACAAGAAACCAAATCCCAAACTAAAGAACAGAACAGTTTCTAAAAACAGGGAATGGGAGAGAAAAAAATGTTCCAGAAGGACTGTGAAATCAAGGAACCAGGACAGTGATTGAAAACACATCCTGCTCAGTGAAGTGAGGAGCAGAGAGAGACTCCAAAATGGCAAAGCTGCAGAAAGTAGATGGGAAGATGGAAGTGAGCCTGCGAGAAGTCAAAGATCCAAGGTGACCAGAAGTTTGTTGACTCCTGACTATGGACCTGTGAGTCAGTACGATTCTATTGGCAGAGCTGGGTATCTGAAAGCTTGTGTGGAAAGGAAGCTTGAATGCACGTGGCAATCCAGGACAGAGGAACACCAAAAGGAGAGATTGAAATCCTGGGTGTGGTTCCTTGGTGACGATATCCGAGTGAAAGCGTTCTTTTAGAGAAGGTTCCAAGGTGTGTTCTCTGAGCGCAGAGATTGCAAATCCTAATGTGGTGTGGAAGACAGAGTTCCAGTGAGAACAATTGGCTCACAATGTGACAATTGTCTGGGAGATAGTGATGAGAAATCCATAGACGTTGTTTTGAGTGGCATCTGCCACTTGGTTTCAGAGTGTGGGCTGTATGACCACTGGTTGCCTATTGGTTTACATAGATTATGTACTTCCTGTGAACATTAGAGTATAAGATACAAGTTTTGTAACTTGTGTTTTTCCTGATGAATCTAAAGGTACAATTGGGGTGAAAGAGTAGTTATTATAGTTTATCTTTCCTTGTTTAATAAGTGTTTTATTATTTTGTTCAAAGTTCGTTAACTGACTCCTGTGACTCTGTTCAGTCATCACCTTCCATGCATCTAAACAAAAAATAAAACTTAGAATCTATCAAACGAGGCACCACTCTGGAATCTGACTTGTTTAGTTGTAACTTTTTACAAAAGAAAATTTCAACAGTACTTCTGTAATAAACTAACTTTTTATCTTGTTTAAGGCTAATGTTTGTCTGCTGGATTTTTAAAAAAATTGAATCCTTAGAGCATGGGTCGCTCTAAGGAAATGTCTTTTACATGGTCTCGTCACTTTCTGAGATTTGATAGCCAGAACTGTTCAGAGTACAGCAACATATGAAGAAGAGAAAACCACAAGGTTAGATTTAGAAGGAGATGGTATTACAGAACAAGTCTGCTTGCTCTCTTTCTGAACATTCTGGAAAATAAGTTTATTTTAAAGTTAAAGTTTATTTATTAGTCACAAGTAAGGCTTACACTGCAAAGAAATTACTGTGAAATTCCCCTAGTTGCCACATTCTGATGCCTGTTCGGGTCAATCCATCTAACCAGCACGTCTTTCAGACTGTGGGAGGAAACTGGAGCACCTGGAGGAAACCCACACAGACACGGGGAGAAGATGCAAACTCCACACAAATGGTGACCCAAACCGGGAATCGAACCCGGGTCCCTGGCGCTGTGAGGCAGCAGTGCTAACCATTTTTATTTATTATATTCACAAGTAGGTTGACATTAACACTGCAATGAAGTTACTGTGAAAATCCCCTAGTCACCACACTCCGGAGCCTGTTTGGGTACACCGAGGGAGAATTTAGCACGGCCAATGCACCCTAACCAGCATGTGTTTCACACTGTGGGAGGAAACCGAAGCACCCGGAGGAAACCCACGCGGGCACGGGGAGAACGTGTCTGCGTGAGTTTCCTCCAGGTGCTCCAGTTTAAAGAGGTTTGAGAATAAGGATAAGGGCACAAGGCTGAGTTTGGGCAGGTAAGTAAAAGGGATAAAGAAAAATGGAGCAGTGACTTCAATCCAATGGCACGGTATTGTAGCGTTGTCAACCCTCCAGGATTGGCCTGGAGTCTTCATGAATCTCCAGGATACTGCTGCATGCAACCATGAAGGAAACTCATAGGGACATTGAAAAAGATTCTTCTTTTGATTTGATTTATTATTGTCACATGCATTGGGATACAGTGAAAAGTATTATTTCTTGTGTAGTATGCAGATAAATCGTACCATACATAGAGTACTTGGGGAGAAGGAAAGGAGAGGGTGCAGAATGTAGTGTTGCAGTTACTGGTAGGGTGTAGAGAAAGATCAGCTCAGTATATGATAGGTCAATTCAAAAGTCTGATTGCAGCAGAGAAGAAGCTGTTCTTGAGTCGGTTGGTCTGTATTCTCAGACTTTTGTATCATTTTCCCAACTGAATGAGGTGGAAGAGGGAATGAACAGAGTGTGTGGTTCCTTGATTATGCTGACTGCTTTCCCAAGGCAGCAGGAAGTGTAGATGGAGTTAATGGATGGGAAGCTGGTTTGCCTCATGGACTGGGCTACGTTCACAACTCTTTGTAACTTATTGTGGTCTTGGTAAGAGCAGGAACCATACCAAGCTGTGATACATCTGGAAAGGTTGCTTTCTATGGTGCAACTGTAAAAATTGGTGAGAATCTGAGTGGACATCCTGAATTTCCTTATCCTCCTGAGAAAGTAGGCGCGTTTGTCAGTATCTTTGAAAATTTCTCTTTACCAGATACAGAAATATTGTAAATGCAGGGGAGAAAGCGTCATCCAATTGGGTAAGGGGTCTTTTTGCTTTCCAATTTACGTAGGAAGGCAGTGAGTCACAGGGGTGAATGTGTTTACCAACTAGTGACTGGAGCACGGGGTAAGTCATGTGATACAACCTCCATGAATACATCTTATCTCAGTTGGCAACCCAAGAGTGAGGAGAAGTGTTGAGTGCCGCATTATCAGTGGGATTGGAATCAGTTATATCCTCTCTCCCTGTGAATGATTTGAATACAGATATTAATGAGTAAGCTTATTTGATTTGCAGATATAGGAATAGGCAGATGGATGAAGGTTGCGGTTAACGCTATGTGAAAGGATTTTGGTCAATTATGCAAATTGAATACAAATTGCAAATTAAATGTAATGTTGACAGATGCCATATTCTATATAGAGTGAAAAAAATCCAACAGAATTGCGGAGTGAAGGCAGTAAAATTAACACTGGAGGAGTTACATCCGAGAGCCACTGTAGATCCATCATTATCAATGGTGAGACATCTGGAGAAGCAATTTGAGATAGATAGCTAGAGTAATCGAATATAATATGATACAGAAACTGTGTTGAAGACCTGTGCTGGCCATTAACAACATGAATTCCTGTAAAAGTAAGTGCTGGAAAATCAAAAATAAAAATAAAGGAGTGCTGGAAGTACCATACAAGTCAGGCACCATCTGCAGAAAGAGAAAAACGGATTTAAGTCTCTGATCTTTCATCAGTTCTCTCTCTATTGGGAGGAGAGACTAAAAGGTGCAGTAAAACAGGGAGGTTTTAAGGTAAACTGAGGCTTAAAGTCTATTTAATAGTGTCACAAGTAGGCTTACATTAACACTGCAATGAAGTTACTGTGAAAATGCCCTAGTTGCCACACTCCGGCATCAGTTCGGGTACACTGAAGGAGAATTTAGAATGGCCAATGCAGCTAACCAGCACGTCTTTGGACTGTGGGAGGAAATCGGAGCACCCAGAGGAAACTCACGCAGACACGGGGAGAACATGCAGACTCCGCACAGACAATGATCTGAGGCTGGAATTGAACCCGGGTCCCTGGCGCTGTGAGATAGCAATGCTAACCACTGGGCTACCTTGCTACCCAAAGGGATAGCTGCATGTCATCACTTTAAGGAAAGTGTGTCATGTCATCCAGCCACAATTTCACTTTGACCTGGAACAGAAAACACACACACACGCACCCGCACACACACACACACACACACACACACACACATACACATTCTGCTGCTGATGCTTTCAAATCTTTCTGTCAATGCGCCTCGAATTAATGAATGAACCCTCAATTGTGTTTGCACAATAAAAAACTGGTGTTTTAATATCACCAGAGTTCTATGATTCTGCTGCATTCTTTAGTTATGCTAAAATCCATGATAGATGCAGCATTTGGATTTTGGTGCTACAAGGGTGCTTTTGATTGGTAATCATCACTCTCTGCATGTCCGCTCAAAAGATTTACAAATATCCTGGGTGAACTCGAGTCCAAACTTCAATCAATATTTGTGTCACAAAATGATTTTAAATACCATATTTCATCAATTCATATTCTTATGAATTCATATTCAATGCTCTCCATTGTGAAACACAATGGAATAATTAGATAACCAGGATTGACAAGACCTCACAAAACTCCCTCATAAATGACACCATCACACCCATTTGCATAATTTTACAACTCGCAATTGTCCAGGGCAGAGATAACAACTGATCTGCACATCAGAAAGGGAATTGAATTGTCTAGTTCGTGTTTTCACCTTGTCTGAGATGATATATAACGCAAATAGTGCCTTCACCTTTCTCAATCCCTGCGGAAGATATTCTCATTTTGATACATCACATTAAAATATTCCTGTTTGATTAAGGGAATTAGAAAAATCACAAATACATAGCTCAAGCAAACATAATATCCCTCTCATTATAAAGTGCTCTCTGGGAGTTATTCAGAAATAACATTTCATTACGACTAAGTTCATTGGTGAGGTGCCATGAGTTTTGTCTATTTATGAGAGAGTGTGGTATATTCTATCAGTGGATGTATATTTACTCTGCCAATCCCCCTGACACTAAGGGGCAATTTAGCATGGCCAATCCACCTAACTCCCTCTTTGGACTGTGGGAGGAAACTGGAGCACCCAGAGGAAACCCACGCAGACATGGGGAGAATGTGTAAACTCCACACAGACAGTGACCCAAGACCGGAATTAAATCTGGGTCCTTGACAGTGTGAGGCTGCAGTGTGAACCACTGTGCCACCCCAAATTTCTCTCTTCTCACTCTGTCAGGAACAAACGCTAGCCCTGCTGGGTCACTGGGGAACTCATTTTTCCAGCCGTCGCCATCAATTTCCTCAATATTTCAGCACCATTTAAGACTCTGTGATTTTTGGACTGTTCTGTAACCTGAACCAAATCTCCTGCTGCCGCGCCGTTCTTTGACTGACACCAATAATACCGAGATAAAAACGCACCTTATCATCCACAAACTGTCTCATTTGTTACAAAGGCTGCAGCCAAACATATTTACATAACGCAAGGTGGCAAAGCATGTCACTCTATATGAAAGGCTCGAAATTTAACTTTGAAGGGTAAAAATTTCCTCAGTGACACATGGCTGAAAAAAAAGGCATGCCTTTTATCAGTTCAGTGTTGGGCTGTTATTTATACCATGGATGTGAGTTCTGTGCTTTTAGATTCAAAGCTTAAAGGATTTGCCTTCAATTTGAATGAAATGCTTTCTTTTCAGCCTGACTGAACTCACAGAGCCCAGTATTAATTCCAATTCAACTTATCTTTATTTTATGAAGTCCAATATTCTCACCCAGGTAAGTGTGAGATGTTTCTTTCCAAAGGCTGTACACAGAATTTGTCCTTTCGTGGGTTGCTTCAATTATTTAATCTTTGGAAAGATGATGCTGTGACCTTTTCTTCTGCCCTTCAAAGATAATCAACTAAAACTCCAGAGCATCTGTCTAACCTTATTATCTACATTAGTCATCGATGCATTGCTTGGTTTCCATGGCATACTACGTCTGAGCGGCTCAGGAACTGTTGTGTTCCGTCCTGTCGCAGGATCTCTGCTTATCTCGGTAACCTTCAAACGTCTTCCCAACCAGATAGCCCACACATTATTTCAAAGAGTTTAATTGGCACAAGATTAAGGGATTCTGCTGGTTGTCTTCACAGCTCTGTGGGAAATATAAGGTGAGAACATTACAGTTCAGTGGGCATTAAGAGACAAATGATTGAAGTGTTCCTACGAGTCTTGTTAGGGATCAGATCAGAAACTCGAAGGTATTTTATGAAGTTAACCTAGGCCCCAACTTTTACTTTAGATTTTGGCATGAGTGAGAGTATAAAGTATTTCACTCCAGGGATGATTCAATTGATCCACTAGGAAGTTTTTATCAAAACAAATTTTATTTAAGAACACAGTTCAAATATAACAAAAATAATAACATAATTTTTATCAATTAAAATACTTAAACATGATGAAGTATAATTCTTGACAGTTAGCTATCTCTATTGTTCCAATTTAGGAGTATCGCCCATAGACATAAACCCCTTCTTCGGAACCAGTTGGCACCAAAAGCAGATATGCTCACATGGATGCTCGATTTCCAGCCTTTTAACACCTCTGGACAGGGATCCAGACCCACTTGTCTTCTGACTCCCATACAGCAGACTCTCAGAGAAAGATATATCCTCAAGCAGCAGAACTTCAGAGAAATAAACGCTGGTCTCTGATAGATCCCAGTCTCCAAACTCCAAAGACCCAGTGCGACTTCTTCTTTCCACAGCTCCCAACAAACAACTGAACTTGATTTCTCCATGTAAGCCTAGTCCCACCCAGTCACCTGATATTACTGTCAATCAACCCAATCAAGTCCCCCTCTGTAAAACCCTGGGGGAACACTAAGAACAACAGGACAGCATTAGTCCAGATTAAAACAAACATTCTAGCAATTAGGAACAATTATGCTACTGCAGGAACAATGGAGGATGCCGGTTTTGGACTGAGCAACACCGGTTAGAACAGTCTGTTAAAAAAACAATCCTGCACAAGATACATGACTCAAATACATTTCTTAAAGACAGTGTTGTCACATTCTTGCCTCAATCTATTGTTCTGCACCGATCAAGGCAAATGCAAGAATGCCAAATTTCAAATGCTCACAATTTATACTACAGGAGAAAAGGGTGCTGAGTGGTTGGCAGATGAACTCTAATCAGTTGAAATGTTACCATGGTGAAAGCAACAGAGTCTGATTGGCTGAAGTGTTGCCATGGAGAAGATCCTGGGTAATTAAAAACTGTGCTAAACTTGAACATGTTCCTTTTGTTTGTTGGCACGTCTGTCTTTTCAATGATACTCAAGTTCTGTAGCAACAGGTTACTGTGGTGGTATGGTGGCACAGTCGTTAACACTGCTGCCTCACAGGTTCAGGGACCCAGGTTCGATTCCCGGCCTGGGTCACTGTCTGTGCAAAGTCTGCACATTCTCCCTGTGCCTGCGTGGGTTTCCTCCGGGTGCTCCGGTTTCCTCCCGCTGTCCAAAGATATGCAGGGTAGGTACATTGGCTGTGATAAATTGCCCCTTAGTGTTCTGGGGTGTAGGTTAGAGGGATTAGCGGGGTAAATATATGAGGTTACGGAGATAGAGCCTGGGTGGGATTGTTGTCGGTGCAGACTCGATGGGCTGAATGGATTCCTTCTGCACTGTAGGGCTTCTATGTTTGTTCACATGAGACTCCTTGGATTAACTTTTTTAAATGGGTTAGTGTCTCAGCTAAAATAGCAGACAAGTAGTCAGGTGCATGGACAAATAGAAAGCGGCTGGTTCTCTTGAAGGAATGAAGCAAATGGACAACTGGAAATTCCCAACAGACTCAACTCTCAGAATTCCTTACAGGACACGATTTCCACTTGCTCTCCTGATAAGGGGTAAAACCTACCTTAATTTGTCAAAGGGTCATCTGGACTTGAAACATCAGCTCTTTTCTCTCCTTACAGATGCTGCCAGACCTACTGAGATTTTCTCTTTTGGTTTCAGATTCCAGCATCCGCAGTAATTTGCTTTTATTTATTGGAAGCGACCTATGTAGACCTGGAACAGGGAATATTCCACGTATCCGCATAACTGGCGGTAATGTTAACACGCAATCCTTGTGTGAGAAATGACATATTTAGCCTTTCAAAAATAAGAACCAATTGTGCTGTACTTTGTAAACATGTAACCCAAGGCGACAGGTTGCCTTTCAAACATGTCGTGCGCTATAATGGGATGTAAACACAAAATACAATGGCTGCAAGTTGGAATGAAGTCCTTGTATACTCCTTTAAAGTCTTAAATGTGGCCATCGAGTATCACAGCACAAAAAGAGGCCCTTCAGCCCATCATGTCTGCACTGGTCCTCAAGCACTTATCTATTCTAATCCCATTTTCCAGCACTTTGTCCATAGCCGTGTATGCTATAACATTTCAAGTGCTCATCGAAATGCTTCCTAAGTGTTTAAAGATTCCCGCCTTTACCACCCTTCCAGGCAGTGAGTTCCAGATTCCCACCACCCTCTGGGCAAAAAATTATTTCCTCAAATCCCCTCTAAATCTCCTGCCCCTTACCTTAAATAGGTTCGCTCTACTGAATGATTTTGCAGACATTGAATGTCAGGCCAAGGGAAAACTGTCAAAAATAAATTGGATTTTCCGTTAGCACTCTTTATGAGCATTCATCAATCATAATTATAGCAGGATTGTCCTGTTCTTCACTGTCAACATTTTGTTAAAGGTTTTTGCTTCAATTCTGCTGTTACAAATAATTCTCCAGTTTGCATTCAACACCTCCAAATCAATTTTTATCCATCACTACTGCAGCAGTGTTATTGTAATATCCATGCATTGCTGGCCATAGTTTGTCTTCCCAAAATAGAACGTCCTCAGCACAATTACTCTTGCCAAAGGTTTAAACTAAAGATTGAAAATAAAACATAGGTTGCCCCATTCAGATTGCCCCACAAGCTCCAATCTCCATTTGTTTTAAAGAGGCTTGTAGGGTTCATTCATTCCTCAGAAAAGACGAAGACAGCACTGATACGTTGAATTTCTTTGACTGAGCAGAATTTAAAATTAACACATTACAGAGAGTGAAAAAACTGGGAGAGAGAGAGAGAGATACTGTTAAGAGCCAGTATTGAAACAGACTTAACTCAGACTGAAAACATATGGCTGAATACAGAATTATAATTCTTCCATTATCTCAGGGCGATTTTATCATTTTCAGTGCTGAATCTGGGCGTAATTCAGATCCGACTTGGAAACCTGTTCTCAGTCGCTCCCATACGCACTCAGCCTGAAAAAAAAGTTGCGAGTCTGAATTGCGCTGTGGGCGGGGCTTATCGCGCCCGAAACGCTGCTGCTCCGATCGGAGCTTCCAACTGCGCATGTGCAGTAAAAAGAGTTTTGAAAAACACTCCCCTGTCACATTACTCCCGGGCCGCAAAAAGCGGATAAAGCGGCCCGGGAGCGATGGCCCCCACAGACATCGTCCTACACCCACAACATAATTGTCCCCCTTATCCACCCCACCCCTGCTCCCCAGACCGATCGCAACCCCCTGCCCCAATTCCCCCCACCGCTCGCCTGCAGAGTGGCAGCGGACCACCCCTACTCCTGTCCCCCCCCGAGCCCCCCACCAGAGAATGATCGGCCTCCCTCCTCCCCCCGCCACCAGAGAATGATCTGGCCCACTTCCCTCCCCCCACCGCCACCACCGATCTGAGTTAGAGAGCCACCAGAAGCTCTGAACGTACCTCTTCAGAAGCTGGAGCGCCCGAAACTTGTCCACTCACTTATTCTTTGCCGAGCATGTCTGTTTCGTGCCGAATCTGGACAGGCGGACGCGATGGTAAAAGAGAAAATGCAGGTAAGATTGGGCGTCCAGCTCATTAAGTCAATTTAAATGTATGCAAATGCATTTAAAATGACGTCGCGCCCGTTTCGGGCGTGGTTCCCGTCGCGGCCATTTTCGGGCCTTGGTAAAGTGGGGATCTGCGTGGACGGGGGTGCGGATCGTGCTATTTGCCTCACTCCCGACTTTACCAAGTTTTCACACCCAAAAATGGGTGCAACGCAACGGTAAAGTCAGGCCCCTCATATTGAAATTGTTTGATGCAAGCTGTCTCCAACTTTCATAAACAATTTGTAGCTGTGGCCATGAAAAGCTTTGTTTGGGCCTATGAGAAAGCCCGTTTCTGCGAGTATTGTAATTTCAAAGAATGCAGTCAATTTCTCGAGCTAATCCCAGCATGTCTGCTGGGTTTAAAATGTGGTCGAGTTAACTTTAAAAGCTCAGCATTTAAATATAATTGCATTGGCAGAAATGTCTTAAAATGAAGTATTTGCATAAATGAAGCGAACCATACACAAGATCCACAACAGGTGCTTTCTTTAGTTCATTTTATTGCTGGAATGAGATGGTTTCAAAAGATGGAAATAGCCTGGGCTCTAATCTGGTTGAGGAGTTGATGCTGACATTGTTGCTTTAAAGCTTGCAGCAACTGGACTGGCTGAACACAAGGTGATCCAGGTGGGATGGATCACACAACCATAGAAACCCTACAGTGCAGAAAGAGGCCATTCGGCCCATCGAGTCTGCACCGACCACAATCCCACCCAGGCCCTACCCTCATATCCCTACATATTTTACCAGCTAATCTCTCTAATCTACGCATCACAGGACACTAAGGGGCAATTTTTAGCATGGCCAATCAACCTAACCCGCACATCATTGGACTATGAGAGGAAACCGGAGCACCCGGAGGAAACCCACGCAAACATGAGGAGAATGTGCAAACGCCACACAGGCAGTGACCCAAGTCGGGAATTGAACCCAGGTCGCTGGAGCTGTGAAGCAGCAGTGCTAACCACTGTGCCACCATGCCGCCCTGACGGTGGCCATCTGACTTAACTCTCCCCTCCAGTGTTCCTGAGTGCATCATTGCCAACACTGGAGAAGGAAAGTCTTGTCACATCTTATGGCATAGCAGGAGACCACTCAGCCCATCATGCATGATCCAGCCCATTGGTCGAGTAACCCAATTAGTCCCACTCACTTGTTCTTTGCCCAAAACATTTTAAAATATGTTTCTCCAAATCCTCTTTTGAAGGTTGGTGTATTCTGCTCCCAACGCCCTGTCAGGCAGCGCGTTCTATCATAACAACTCACAGCATAAAAGAAAATTCTCCTCAACCCCCACTCCTCTTGGTTCTTTTGTCAATGATCTAACAGCAGTTCCCTGTGGTTACTGACCCTCCTGCCAGTGGAAACAGTCTCCTTCCTTATTTATTAAAATCCTACCTAATTTTGAACACCTCTGTTAAATCTCCCTGTGGCACAGCGGTTAGCACTGCTGCCTCACAGTGCAAGGGACCTGGGTTTGATTCCAGCCTCGGGTGACTGTGCAGAGTCTGCATGTTCTCCCTGTGTTTGCATGGGTTTCCTCCGGGTGCTCCGGTTTCCTCCCACAATCTAAAGATGTGCAGATGAGGCAGACTAGCCATGCTAAATTGCCCCTTAGTGTCAGGGAGACGATCAGAACAGTCAGCCTGTCGAGCCTACACCGACTCTCTGACAGAGAATCTTACCCAGGCCCTCTCCCCGGCTCTATTCCATAACCCCATGTATTTAGCATGGCCAATCCATCTCACCTACACATCTTGGGACACTAAGGGGCAATTTATCATAGCTAATCCATGCAACCTGTACATCTTTGGAGCGTGGGAGGAAACCGGAGCACCCGAGGAAACCCATGCAGTCACGGGGAGAACGTGCAAACTCCACACACAGTCCTGCAGGGCCATAATTGAACCTGGGTCCCTGGTGCTGAGAGGCAGCAGTGCGAACCACTGTCTGAGATTAGCAGGATAAATATGTGGGGTTACGGGGATAGGGACAGGATGGGACTGATGGGATATACCCCAGAATACTGAGAAAGGCAAGGGAGGAAATTGCTGGGACCTTGAGAGAAATCTTGGTATCCTCACTGGCTACACGGGAGGTCACAGTAAGAAGTTTAACAACACCAGGTTAAAGTCCAACAGGTTTATTTGGTAGCAAAAGCCACACAAGCTTTCGGAGCTGCAACCCCTTCTTCAGGTGAGTGGGAATTCTGTTCACAAACAGAGCATATAAAGACACAGACTCAATTTACATGAATAATGGTTGGAATGCGAATACTTACAACTAATCAAGTCTTTAAGAAACAAAACAACGTGAGTGGAGAGAGCATCAAGCCAGGCTAAAAAGATGTGTATTGTCTCCAGACAAGACAGCCAGTGAAACTCTGTGGGGGTTACAGATAGTGTGACATGAACCCAATATCCCGGTTGAGGCCGTCCTCGTGTGTGCGGAACTTGGCTATCAGTTTCTGCTCAGCGACTCTGCACAGGTCACGGGAGGTCCCAGAGGATTGGAGAATAGCCAGTGTTGTTCCTTTGTTTAAGAAGGGTAGCAAGAATAATCCAGGTAATTACAGGCCGGTGAGCCTTACATCAGTGGTCGGGAAATTATTGGAGAGGACTCTTCGAGACAGGATTTATTCCCACTTGGAAATAAGTGGACGTAGTAGTGAGAGGCAACATGGTTTTGTGAAGGGGAGGTCGTGTCTCACGAACTTGATCCAGTTTTTCGAGGAAGTGACGAAGATGGTTGATGAGGGTAGGGCAGTGGATGTTGTCTACATGGACTTCAGTAAGGCCTTTGACAAGGACCCTCATGGCAGACTGGTGCAGAAGGTGAAGTCGCATGGGATCAGAGGTGAGTTGGCAAGGTGGATACAAAACTGGCTCGGTTAAAGAAGACAGAGGGTAGCAGTGGAAGGGTGTGTTTCTGAATGGAGGGCTGTGACAAGTGACGTTCCTCAGGGATCAGTGCTGGGACCATTGCTGTTTGTAATATATATAAATGATTTGGAGGAAAATGTAACTGGATTGATTAGTAAGTTTGCGGTCGACACAACGGTTGGTGGATTTGCGGATAACGGTGAGGACCATCAGAGGATACAGCAGGATGTAGATCAGTTGGCGACTTGGGCGGAGAGATGGCAGATGGAGTTTAATCCGGACAATTGTGAGGTAATTCATTTTGGGAGGTCTAATACAGATAGGAAATATACAGTAAATGGCAGAACCCTTAAGAGTATTGATAGGCAAAGGGATCTGGGTGTACAGGTACACAGGTCACTGAAAGTGGCAACGCAAGTGGAGAAGCATGCTTGCCTTCAATGGCCAGCCGGGGTATTGAGTTTAAAAATTGGCAAGTCATGTTGCAGCTTTGTAGAACCTTAATTAGGTCGCACTTAAAATATAGTGTACAATTCTGGTCGCCACACTATCAGAAGGATGTGGGAGCTTTGGAGAGGGTACAGAAAAGATTTACCAGGATGTTGTCTGGTATGGAGGGCATTAGCTATGAGGAGAGGTTGGCGAAACTTGGTTTGTCCTCACTGGAGCGACGGAGGTTGAGGGGAGACCTGATAGGAGTCTACAAGATTATGAGAGGCATGGACAGAGTGGATAGTCAGAAGCTTTTTCCCAAGATGGGAGAGTCAATTACTAGGGGGCATAGGTTTAAGGTGTGAGGGGCAAGGTTTAAAGGAGATGTACGAGGCAGATATTTTACACAGAGAGTAGTGGGTGCCTGGAACTCATTGCTTGGGGAGGGAGTGGAAGCGGATACGATAGTGACTTTTAAGGGACATCTTGACAAGTACATGAAAAGGATGGGAATAGAGGGACATGGTCCCCAGAAGGGTAGGGGGTTTTAGTTCAGTCGGGCAGCATGGTCAGTGCAGGCTTGGAGGGCCGAAGGGCCTGTTCCTGTGCTGTAATTATCTTTATTCTTTGTTCTTTTACTGTTGGTGCAGACTCATTGGGTCAAATGGCCTCCTTATGAACTCTAGGGATTCTATGATTCTCTGAATCCTGCTTTGTGTCTCACGAGAACGAGCCCAAAGGAGGTCCTTCAGCACGTGTACTAAAGCAAACTGAGTCAACAAGGAGTTGAATCTGCCCAAGGGATTATAGAAATGTGGATTGGGCCCAGATGAAATGTTTGGGCAAAACGTTTCTTCTCACTTGTGTCACCAGTTTTGAGACAATGCATTGGCTTAGAACATGTGCTGGATGGAAGCTGAATGGAACTGAAGACCAGCCCAGAATACAGCGAGGGCTCTCAGCTGAACAAATCATGTAGGATTTGTCATGAAGTCACAAGTCGTAGCTCTTTATTCTTTTTGAATAGTTATTTAAATAGAAAACCCCTCAAGTGACATTTTGCAGCTTGAAATGTGATAGAAAATTCAAGGCTCACTTCCAAGGTGAAGGTGAAAGAAACAAACAAAACCACCCCACCCCTGCTCCCGGGACCCTGCCACCTGGAAGTGATTTGACAGTGAGCATCCCAATTCGTGCCCTGAAGTGGCCACTTAAGGAACTTTTCCCACTCAGGCTGCTGGAGAAATGACAGACCAGTGGGGTAAATTACCCAACCTACATCTCAGGGCAAGAGAGGGGGTGCAGTGAGGGGAGTGGGAGAGTGACTCCTCCATCAGAAGCCACCTTCTGAATGGGGGTGCCTTCCCCTCAAAGCCCAGTGACCTCCAGACCTGTCTCAATCCCCCGGCCTATCACACAGGACCCCAAAAAACACCCACCCCACCCCAGTCTTCCCTCATCCAGGATCCCTGCCACTTAAATTTACTCCGGCTCCCTGCACTTGGTTCCAGGCCCGTTGCTGCAGTGCCTCTTCTGTCCACTGTGCAGGGAGAGGGTGGATGTTTGCCATGCAATCAGATTTGCCTGGAAACTCTCCAAGGTGGGACTTCCATTCAAGTGTGACTGGAAGTCATGCCGATCAATGCTTGCTGGAGTGTGAAATGACAATGGGTCTGTCAGCATCGGTGGTGATGTGTTCCAAGTGGCGGCCGAGCCCCCAGTGTCCTAAACATCCAGGCCATTAAGAAGCAAAATGCTGGACTTAATCAACTATGATTCTCTTTAGACAATGTGGAACTGTCGGCCAAACAGGATCTACAACCAACCACCCTTTGATGGATGAAAGAACCCCATCTCCTGTTGGCTTTGACCATCTTGAAATGTATCAAAAGGTTCTGAGGTGAAACATCCTGGATGAAGGAAGACTGGGGTGAGGTGGGTGTTTTTTGGGGTCCTGTGTGATAGAATCATAGAATCATAGAAACCCTACAGTGCAGAAAGAGGCCATTTGGCCCATCGAGTCTGCACCGACCACAATCCCATCCAGGCCCTACCCCCATATCCCTACACATTTACCCGCTAATCCCTCTAACCTATGCATCTCAGGACACTAAGGGGCAATTTTTAGCACGGCCAATCAACCTAACCCGCACATCTTTGGACAGTGGGAGGAAACCGGAGCACCTGGAGGAAACCCACACAGACACGAGGAGAATGTGCAAACTCCACACAGACAGTGACTCAAGCCGTGAATCAAATCCAGGTCCTTGGAGCTGGGAAGCAGCAGTGGGAGGCTGGGAGATAGAGACAGGTCTGGAGGCCACTGGGCCTTGAGGGGAAGGCACCCCCAGTCAGAAGGTGGCTTCTGATGGAGGTGTCACTCTCCCTTCCCCCCATCAATAGTTCTACAGCGCACATTTTGGAATTTACACTGAGCTGGACTTTAAAAACGGGGTATGTCAAGCAGAAAAGGAACAGTCTGGAAAAGCTGCTAATATAGCAATATATAATCTGCCCACCCCACCTCTCTTAAATTGAGTAAAGCCCTGTCTCTGTACTCTAAAACTCCAGTAAAAGAGATAATGAATATTCATTTGAAAGAATGTCCATCTGAAAGACGTGCTGGTTAGGGACATTGGCCGTGCTCAATTCTCCCTCAGTGTACCCGAACAGACACTGGAGTGTGACAACTAGGGGATTTTCACAGTAACGTCACTGCAGTGTGAATGTAAGCTTACTTGTGACACTAATAAATAAACTTTTAGATGCATTTTCACAGTAACGTCATTGCAGTGTTAATGTAAGCTTACTTGTGACACTAATAAATGAACTCTAAAATTTTAAACTAAGTGACTGACAACTTCTTAGTTGCATCGCCCTCCCACAACACTAACCTCTGGCCGACTCCTTTCAAAAAATATCAGAAGAACCAAATTGACCTCAACAAATCACATGATTAAACTCCCAAATCCTAAAAACCCCAAATGAGTGTTCTAGGCGTCAGCTTTTGTGCCCTTCTGATAAAAAAACAACAGTTCAAATGGAAAAGATCGATCTATAAATTGCTGTTTAAATAAATACCAATGAAACAGCCTGAAATATGTGCACAATACAAATGACATAGTAAGTATGATGTACCATCGCACTGTGTGGTATGATGATCGAAACAGCAAGAGAAGGATTCATATTTCAAAAACATTGATGTGCAATGTCTTTTACTTGCAAGAATGAGAACACAATAACACATTAAGTGGAGTTTAAGACATAATGGATTCCATTACATACTCAATAAACTGAGAAAAATATACTTGTTCTCCTTTATAGTGAATCATATGATTGGATAATTCAACAGCAATAAATGTCAAGATGGCGTGTGATACTCAACAGCTGATGCCACTCTGTACTCTTTTAAATTGTCACTCAGCAACAATAGAAAGAATTGTCAAACTGTAAGAAACAGTGATGTGCTTTGAAAAGCAAACAGTGAAAAATGTGTAACCAAACATTCATGCCTTCATCTTGCCTAATGTCCCTTCTCAGGCAGCATGGTGGCACAGTGGTTAGCACTGCTGCCTCACTGCGCCTGGGGATCTGGCTTCAATTCCCGGCTTGGGTAACTGTCTGTGTGGAGTTTGCACATTCTCCCCGTGTCTGCGTGGGTATTCTCCGGGTGCGCCGGTTTCTTCCCACAGACCAAAAGACATGCTGATTAGGTGCATTGGTCATGCTAAATTCTCCCTCAGTGTACCCGAACAGGCGCCGGAGTGTGGCAACTAGAGGATTTTCACAGTAACTTCATTTCAGTGTTGACATAAGCCTGCTTGTGACATTAATAATAAATAACAAATAAACTATTTGAGAAATTGCCAATGAGCCCACATTTGTCCCTATCCTGCTAATATAATCCTATCAGATTGTTACTTGAGCTATGCAAAAAAAATTTGCTAATAAAATCCAGGCATTGGGGGGTTCATAGTTGTCTTTAGAAAGGTCTGTGTTGCTTCCAACATAATAGCGTTGTGTAATTCCTCAAAGTCCCTTATTCAATTTCAATAGTTACGTAAAATGAAGGCTCCACTGCACACCAGTAATTTAAATAACTGAACAAAATCTGGTTTTAATTTGAAGGGCTTATGTTTGCATTAATGGGGTAGAATTTATAATTACATCAGAAATGTTTGCATTACTTCTGAGCACATAAGTTGACGGCAATAAATAATTGTTTGTGCCATAAGTGTCGAAACACTTAACATAATTGTTATCACACCCCTTTGCTAGTTTAGCAGAGGTGTTAATCCGTGTACTTTACAAATTCATTTGTGCATTAATATCACAAACAGTAAGTTCTGGCTTTGGAGCTATTAATGAATTATTGATTTTTATAATGAATCTTTGGAAGGGCTATGATAGTACAAACATTAACACAATCCAATTATTAATTCACTGTGATTGTTTCAAAGCTCTCTGTCATAACTCTGATGCATGCAGACTAACACCAATGTATATCTAACTTAATTACAACTACGGTTCTTTAATTCGTTAAAAGAATCATTAGTGCCAGAAATTTGGCAGCATTTCATTTTTGTCCATAACATTAAATCCTCATCCAATTTTCTCCGCTTAAATTATTGAATTGAATTGATTCATTATTGTCACATGCATTGGAATATGGTGAAAAGCATTGTTTCTTGCGAGCTATACAGTCAAAATACACCGCTCATAGAGTTCTCCGTAGTGGAGAAGGAAAGGATAGTGTGCATAGTACAAGAGTGTAGGGTCCATTCATTCCTTAGAATAGACGTAGGCAGCACTTGGTACGATTTTTAAAAATGATTTTCTTTACTGAATAAAACTTAAAATTAATGCCATTGAAACTAAAAAGAAAGAGAAAAGTTAACTTGGAGAAACTGGTTTCTTCACAGCCAGCTTCCTGTGCTAATCGTGAATACTCACTGAACTCGAAAACATACACTGAAATGCACAATATATGTTATTCATAATCTGTGTTATTGAAATTGCTGGTACGGACTGTGTCTCTAACTTTCATAAACAATTGGCAGCTGTGTGGCTGTGAAAGCTTCTGTTTTGGCTTGTGGGAAAGCCTGTTTACTTTGCAGGATTATTTTCAAAGAATGCAGTCAACTTTCCAAGCTCATCCCAGCATTCCCAGCTGAGTTTTAAAATGTGGCTAAATTAGCTTTAAAGCTTAGCATAGTTAGTTCCATAGACACAATGACCCGAGCTGGGAATCAAACCCGAGTACCTGGCACTGTGAAGCAGCAGTGATAACCACTGTGCCACCATCCAAAGCCCACCATTTCCTGGGCAGTTGACAGATAAACCAAAAGTTTATATCTGATGTCTGAAATCCATGGCCTCGAGAGTCTGAAGAGAGTCCACTCTTCCAGCAGTGCAGTAGGGCTATATCTGAGAAGAATGGACCATCTTTCTTACATTTAAAAGTTCATGTCATTTTGTGCAACTCACTTCCTCAAATGCAAGCAAGCGTACCTTAGTTCATTTATCATCTGCGCCATGGCCTCCATTTGTTTCAATACTCAACAGAATTCACTGACAAGTAAAGCATTGACGGTCTCTTTTGGGAAAATTCTTTCATCATGGTATGTTACAAAAAAAATGACAGCATTGTATTCACCTTCAAGGATTATCAGTCAGTAGCAGAGTTCACACAATGAATGTACTCAAGATGAAGATCTTTATACACACAGTCACAGTCAAAAATCATCCTACCAACACACACAGTATATGATTTATGGTGAATATGTAAAGGACAGAAGGCCTAAAGACATAAAATTAACCTGCTATAATCATCCATTGTACTAGACTATTATGGAGACAATATAGATTCACAGAATCATAGAGGTTTACAGCATGGAAACAAGCCCTTCGGCCCAACCTGTCCATGCTGGCCTTTTTATTAACCACTAAGCTTGTCCCAATTGCCCGCATTTGGCCCATATCCCTCCATACCCATCCTGCCCATGTAACTGTCTATATGCTTTTTAAAAGGCAAAATTGTACCCGCCTCTACTACTACCTCTGGCAGCTTGTTCCAGACACTCACCACCCTTTGAGTGAAAGAATTGCCCCTCTGGACACTTTTGTATCTCTCCCCTCTCACCTTAAACCTATGCCCTCTAGTTTTAGACTGCCTTGCCGTTGGGAAATTATGTTGACTATCTAACTGATCTATGCCCTTCATTATTTTACAGACCTCTATAAGATCACCTCTAAGTCTCCTATGCTACAGGGAAAAGAGTCCCAGTCTATCCAGTCTCTCCTTATAACTCAACCATCAAGTCCCGGTAGCATGCTAGTAAATCTTTTCTGCACTCTTTCTCATTTAATAATATCCTTTCTATAATAGGGTGAGCAGAACTGTACACAGTATTCCCAGTGTGGCCTTACCAATGTCTTGTACAACTTCAATAAGTTGAAGTTCAATAAGTTGTCCCAAATCATGTATTCAATGTTCTGACCAAATGCCTTCTTTACCATTGTTTGAAAATATTCATACCGTAGATTTTAGTTAACTACAAAAATAAATGTTAACAAAAGAAACACTTTGATTGAAAATTCAAATCATTAGCCATCAATAATGAGTCCAAAGATATATGTGAATGAGTAGAAGTTATTTTGAAATAGAAAATTATCAGATAGGAGAAGGAACATATATAAGGAAGGGAAGGTGGCAGTGTGTTATGGATCACTCGGGGAGTCTGAGTTTCTGGGGCAACATACACTTTTACAGGGTTGTTATAATCTGGAGCTAGTGATAGTGGAGGTTCCAGCTTTCTTTCCATCACATGACTGACTAGGAATTTCTCCCACTTTTACAGCTTCCCATTGGCATGTGTTGACATAGAAACATAGAAGATAGGAGCAGGGGGGGCCATTTGGCCCTTCGAGTCTGCTCTGCCATTCATTACAATCATGGCTGATTGTCCAACTCAATAGCCTAATCCTGCTTTATCCCCATAACCTTTGATCCCATTCTTCCCAAGTGCTATATCCAGCCGCCTCTTGAATACGAGTGTGTTCAAGAGGATAACAATCACAAAAAACAGAAACTGAGAGAAAAACTCAGCAGGTCTGGCAGCATCTGTAGAGAGAGAAACAGAGAAATGGATTCAAATCCAATATTACTCTTCTTGAGTGCTGAAGAAGACATGGCTTAGCTTAGCTGTCTTCTGGATGGAAAGTTAGCCAAGGCCCCACAATACTCTTCACAGGAAAATAGAATCCCTGCAGTGCATAAAGAAGCCATTCAGCCTATCGAGCCTGCACTGACAACAACCCCATCCAGCTCCTATTTCCGTAACCTCACATAGTTATCCTGCTAATCCCCCTGACACCAAGATGCAATCTAACATGGCCAATCAATCTATCTTTGGACAGTGGGAGGAAACCAGAGCACTGGGAGGAAACCCACGCAAACACAGGGAGAATGTGCAAACCCGACACAGACACTCACCCAAGGCTGGAATTGAACCTGGGTCCCTGATGCTGTGAGGCAGCAGTGCTAACCACTGGGCCACCGTGCTGCCCCAAAGCGTAGAGGAACTCTCCTGCTGGACAAATATTCCTCAACTAATGCTACTAAATTGGCATTTTCCCTGGTCAATGATCCCATTCCTGTTACTGCGACTTCACTGTCCGCAGTTTGATTGTCCTCTCTCCCCACAGTGACAATACTTCAAAAGTGCTTTATTGTCAGTGAAATGCTAAAGGATGTCCTGGGGTCATGATATAATTAACAGCCCTGATTCTCCTCACCTTCTGCCCAACATTTCCCAACCTACTCATGACTGCAATTCTTCCCATTCTATTATTGTCCTGCTGATCCTCACATTATTTCAATAGTGCTCACCTTCCATTCATCACTGTCTAATGGTCCTGCTATAGCTCTTAGACTTCTCGAGTCAAATGGCGAAAATGTCTTCATTATTCTTTCTTGGTATTGCTTTCATAGAAATCATAGAAAATCATAGAAAACCCTACAGTGCAGAAGGAGGCCATTCAGCCCATCGAGTCTGCACCGACCACAATCCCACCCAGGCCCTACCCCCACATATTTTACCCGCTAATCCCTCTAACCTACACATCCCAGGACTCTAAGGGGCAATTTTTTAACCTGGCCAATCAACCTAACCTGCACATCTTTGGACTGTGGGAGGAAACCGGAGCACCCGGAGGAAACCCACGCAGACACGAGGAGAATGTGCAAACTCCACACAGACAGTGACCCGAGCCGGGAATCGAACCCGGGACCCTGGAGCTGTGAAGCAGCAGTGCTAACCACTGTGCTACCGTGCCGCCCTTTGTGTTGCTTTCTGCTGAATTATCCTGTCCTCGATGTTCAGATGCTAAAATTGCATTTTATCCGTTATTCAATTTGAGTACACCAATTTGAGAAAGTATGCTACGTCATCGGTTGAAGAAAAAAAGTCATACCTTATTGATAGATTTATTTACTTGTCAACATCTACCTGCTGTGACCTGGACTCGAAGGGTTGGATTAACATGCAGGTGATTTTATTCCTTCATGGGATGTGGGCATTACTGGCTGGGCCAACATTTATTGCTTATCCCTAAGGGCATTTAATAGCCAACCGCATTGCTGAGGGTCTGGAGTCACCTGGAGGCCAGACCAGGTAAGGATGGCAGATTTTCTTCTCTAAAGGGAATTAGTGAACCAGAAATGTCTTTATGACAATCGACAATGATTTCATACTCATCATTAGACATTTAATTCCAGATTATTATTGAATTCAAATTTCACCACCTGCCATGGTGGGATTTGAACCTGGGTCTTCAGAGCATTAACCTGGATCTCTGGATTAGTAGCCCAGCGACAATACCACCACACCACCACCTGTTACGCTAGCTTCTATTGCATGAGTGTTGGATTGTGTTGGAGTGTTGGATAACAGTAACAAAGTCTTGCTGCAATTGTAAAGGGTTGTATAGGGCCGTGATGAGACCAAACCTGGAGTACATGGTGGCACAGTGGTTAGCATTGCTGCCTCACAGCACCAGGGACCCGGGTTCGATTCCCTGCTTGGGTCACTGTCTATGTGGAGTCTGCACGTTCACCCCGTGTCTGCGTGGGTTTCTTCCAGGTGCTCCAGTTTCCTCCCACAGTCTGAAAGACGTGCTGGTTAGGGTGCATTGGCCGTGCTAAATTCCCCCTCAGTGTACCCGAACAGGCCACCGGAGTGTGGCGACTATGGGATTTTCACAGTAACTTCGTAGCAGTGTTAATGAAAGCCTACTTGTGACACTAATAAATAAACTTAAAAGGTATTAATCTTACTTAATGAAGGATATACCTGCCTGAGGGAGAACAGAAGGTTATAGAACATAGAACAGTACAGCACAGAACAGGCCCTTCGGCCCACGATGTTGTGCCGAGCTTTATCTGAAACCAAGATCAAGCTATCCCACTCCCTATCATCCTGGTGTGCTCCATGTGCCTATCCAATAACCGCTTAAATGTTCCTAAAATGTCTGACTCCACTATCACTGCAGGCAGTCCATTCCACACCCCAACCACTCTCTGCGTAAAGAACCTACCCCTGATATCCTTCCTATATCTCCCACCACGAACCCTATAGTTATGCCCCCTTGTAATAGCTCCATCCACCCGAGGAAATAGTCTTTGAATAGGGATTCTCGGATAATCTTATCCAGGGATTCTCGGATAAGCAGGTGCCTTACGAGATGGGGTTGAGTTAAAGAATGGAGAAGTGATCTAATTTAAGCATATAAAATTCTTATAGAACTTGGCAGAGAGCATGTGGATAGGTTTTAACAGCTCACTGGAATTCTCGAATTAGGGATCCTGGTCTGAGGTAAAGGCTTGAATGTTTGGGACTCAGACAAAGAGAAATTTCTTCTCTGAGAGGGTTGTAAATCTTCAGAATTCTCCACCTCAGAGAGCTGTGAACGGTCAGTCATTGAGTATATTCCGGGTGGAGAGCAATAGACTTTTGGAAGCTAAAGGAATCGAAGGATTTGAAGAAAGAATGGGAAACAGGAATTGATAGAAAAGTCTAGCCCAGATATTATTGCAGGGCTGTGTGGCCCACTCCTGCTCTTTTTCTTGGCCAGAAATTTCCCATCTCGCCCTCCGTGGGAATCATAGTGGGCGAGACAGAAGATCTGGTGGACCAGGTAAAGGTCTGCTGAACTCGGAAAGGGATTTCTGGTCATGGGGCACGTGCAGCTGGTAAAACCCACCCCTGGGGGGCGATTCTCCCAGCTCGCTGCGCTGTTCTACCAGGAATCGGCGTGGAGCTGAATAAATTATTTAAATCACAACTTGAATCTGATTGGCGGGCCCAGGACTGAAGTCTCCAGGTCCGCGAGCCTCTCCTCTCCACCAGGTGAAGGCGCCAGAGTGTGGCGACTGGGGGAATTTCACAGTTTTGCAGTGTTGATGTAAGTCTTACTTGTGACTAATAAATAAACTTAAAACTTAAAACTTAAGGTGTGTTTCACTCCAGCGGAGTTTACAACAGCACTTCATTAACGGGGAGTTGGCAGCCCGACCGCCCCCCCCCCCCCCACTTCCTTGGAGATCGTGACTGCCCGGGGTGGGAGATCAAGGTGGGCCATGGAGGGGGGGCAGGGCGGGGCTGGCCCAGAGACATCCGGGAGGCCAGCGATGAGGAGTCGCAGAGCTGGCTAGCAATTGGGAGGGCGGCAGTGTGGCGTAGTCGGCATGCGCCAATCTCCGCTATGACAGATTGGCGCATGCGCAGTGGCCCGCGCTCAGCGCTATGCTATCGACCTCTCGGGCGGGGAATAGATCCCACCCCTCGATTTTCATTGTGATTTACGCTAGTGCACTCTGTGATGCACAGAGTGTGCAAGGTTCATTTTGAAAATCCCGCTGAAAAAAGCAGCGGGATTACTCCAGTTTTTAAGTGAATTCTGCACAAAGTTTTTTTGGGAGAATTCCACCCTTTCTGTTTTTGTGTTCAGAGACAGGGAGCGTCAAGGCAACAGGGATTTGAAAACAAGGATGAGAATTATAGATTTGAATTGTTGCTGCATCTGGAACTAATCCCGGTCAGGATCACAGTTGGTCTATAAGCTGTATCGTTACATAGTGAATAACCATGATGGCTGGAGTTTGATACCACAGAACCAGTTCCGTATTTGAACACCAGAATCATACCGAATGATAAATACTTTTTCCCTTCTAGCTATAAAAGGTTGAGAGATTGTGTTCATATCAGTAGGTTAACAAAGACATGTGTAATATATAATCAATTTTATATAGCAATGTATATTAATGGATCAGCTCCTCCCATCGGCAGGATCGGAAAATCCCACAATAGTCTATAGGAAAATCGTGGCAATATCTGTCCCCAAATAACAAGGAGAGAGGTGATTGCCAGCCAGTATATCTTCAGATATTGCTTCCAATCCTTCTTATATTTTGAGGCCACATGAACAATAGGGAGAAACCACTCCTGAAGGTATCAGACCCTGGGGTGATCTCATCATTCATTGTCACCTGTAGTTTGTTCTTGTTGGTCTGAATGAACAGGACGGTTCTTGTGTGAAATTACTTCTGTAGTCCTCAGAGGACTGTGCCTATGGTAGGCCTATTATCGTTGAAGCACTGTATGTGTTCTCAGAGACTGAACTGCATTTTACTTTAGTCGCTGTGAATATATTGAATGATACAATATCCAACACTGAACTGAAGTTGATATCTCACTTGAGTTATTCAATCATAGCAGATAGTTTGTAGATTTATTTGGATTTGAGATTGGTGGGATATTATTGACTTAAGGAAGAAACAAAGCTGGGATCTTATAAGCACTGTTGCCATAAAACACAGCCCAATTCACCGATTCTTTTGTTTGCGATTCACTGATTTAATTTTATTTGCATTCACTCCAGGCTGAGGGGCGAACTGATAGAGATCTACAAAATTATGAGAGGGTGGAGAGTCAGAGACTTATTCCCAGGGGAGAAAGCTCAACTACAAGAGGTGGAGGTGCCAGCGTTGGACTGGGGTGGGCAGAGTAAGAAGTCTCACAACACCAGGTTAAAGTCCAACAGGTTTATTTGGAAACCTGCTTTCGGAGTGCTGCTCCTTCATCCAGTGCGTGGGCCAGATGACTCATCTGATGAAGGAGCAGTGCTCCGAAAGCTTGTGATTCCAAATAAACCTGTTGGACTTTAACCTGGTGTTGAAAGACTTCTTACTACAACTACAAGAGGGATAAGGTTCAAGATGAGAGGGGGTAAGTTTAGGGGAGACGTGCGGGGGAAGTTTTTCATACAGAGGGTGATGGGTGTCTGGAATGCACTGCTAGTGGAGGGGGTGGAAGCAGGCATGTTAGCAACGTTCAAGGTGTATCTTGATAGGCACATGAACGGGGGGCAAACAGAGAGATAGAAAGGGTGTATGGGCAATAAGTAATGGGTCTAAATAAGGAATAGGAATCGGCGCAGGCCTGGTGGGCCGAAGGGCCTATTCCTGTGCTGTACTGCTCTTTGTACCAAATAAAGCTTTGGCAAAGCAGTTGAAATTGATATTTTGATTGCATTATCTCACATTTCACGCTGCCAGGTACTCTGAAAAATCTTGGTACAGTTTGATACCACAGGCCTGAGCTTCCAAAAAAAACTTTGCATGAAGAAATGCTAAAATGATTTACAACAAATTCGGAAACTTGTGCCTTGGAAAGAAATGCTGCAAGTATTCTCATCATGTTCTAACTTTGATCCATTGGATGACCTCCCAGGTTGGATTTGTTGACAGTTCCTTGTTCCCCAGTAAAGGTACCAGGAACAATGCCAGTCAGTGAAATGTATTACCGTGGGCCAGTTTCTTTGGCATTGCTTTGAACTAAACAATCTTCCATTTGGGTGGCACGGTGGCACTGCTGCCTCACAGCGCCAGGGACCTGGGTTTGATTCCCGACTTGGGTCACTGCCTGTGTGGAGTTTGCACGTTCTCCCCGTGTCTGCATGGGTTTCCTCCGGGTGCTCCGGTTTCCTCCCGTACTCCAAAGATGTGCGGGTCAGGTTGATTGGCCATGCTAAATTGACCCTAATTTCGGGGGGATTAGCAGGGTAAATATGCGGGGTTACAGGGATAGGGTGGGATTGTTGTCAGTGCAGGCTCGATGGGCCGAGTGGCCTCCTTCTGTACTGTAGGGATTCTATGGATTCCATGGATTATTTCTCAATGAGAGAATGCAATTTGTGGGGATGTAAATCACTGTTAATTTAACTCCTCAGCTTATCCGTCGATTCAAAATGATCAACAAAAAATTGGGAGGGTTCAAACCAAGAGGCAAGAACAGCTGAGATTCCAACTTGACCAGAGACGTACGATTCGAGAGACAATCGTAATCCAGCGCATGATGTTAATGCAGATTTGTAATGAAGCGTAGGCACATGTTGCTCAGATCATATTACAAGTAGAACAAGTAAACGATATTCTTTTATTGCTCGACGCGCAATGAGCTTAAGAGACAATCTGCTGAATAATTTGGGCAGAATTTTACCCTTCCCTGGGTTGCAGGAGTGGAGTCAGGAGAGGGCTGGGAGGGGGGAGGGGAGGTGCAGGTGATTGTGGTGCAGGTGGTAAAATAGCAAAGAGCCTCACTGAAAGATCTCCCTGATGCATTCTCCAGAGATGTTTGCCAATGTAGGGGTGCAAGCAGATTCGGCTGCCGTCTTGAAGGAGCTATGCAGTCGAGTTGCATAATTAAAGGATCCAAAAGGATTCACAGCACTACCAGCACCTTTCCGAAAGATCACCCCCCCTCCCTCGCTCCCCTCTGCATCCTCGCTTACTGCATCCACACACATGCCTCCACAAACCTCCCGCCATCCACCATTTGGGGAAGCTATCAGCTTAATGGAAGAGGCCTCCTTGCAGCAACACAAGGGGCCATCAGAGGCTCCATGGCCTAATGAGCAGGATATGAATTAAGAGCAGGAGAAGTCCTCTCGGCCCCTCGAGCCTGCTCCACCATTCAATAAGATCATTTGATTTGATTTGATTTAGTTTGTCGCATGCATTAGTATGCAGTGAAAAGTATTGTTTCTTGCACGCTATACAGACAAAGTATACTGTACATAGAGAAGGGAAGGAGACAGTGCAGAATGTAGAGTTACGGTCATAGTTATGATGCAGAGAAATGTCAACTTCATATAAGGTAGGTCCATTCAAACGTCTGATGGCAGCAGGGAAGAAGCTGTTCTTGAGTCGGTTGGTTCGTGTCCTCAGACTTCTGTATCTTTTTCCCAGTGAAAGAAGGTATGTCCGGGGTGCATGGAGTCCTTGATTATGCTGGCTGCTTTTCCAAGGCAGCGGGAAGTGTGGACAGAGTCAATGGATAATAAGAAGTTTACTGTTCAGCCAGCATGAAAACACATTCTGAGGTCAATGCTGACTGAGAGCATGTTTCGCACCCATCGAGTGGGCGTGCCCAATGGGTGAAATATTCAGGCCTTAGTAAATGTAATTATTTTTAATATTTGAATTTTTTTGAAACATGCCCAATGATTCCTGCGCACCTTAATACGATGAACTTAAAGATCTTGCTGAAAGAGCCAGAATGGGCACACTTAGTGGAATCGCAACATGCTCCATATTTCAGTCTGGGTCAGTTTTATGGTCAGCGATAACTTCCAGCCTAAACCAGCAGTAGAAAATGCAGAAACACGATTTACATTGGATGTGACTAGCAGCTGAAATTTTTTAATAGTTTAAATTGATTTCAACTTTCAGACAACTTATTTCAGGCAACTAATGCTTGGCATAGTGAAAACTCGAGGCAAATATGTTTATGAGGATGACAATGGAGGCAATAATTTTGGCCAGGACACTGGGGAACTTCCTTGCACGCCTTCCAATATTACCATAGAATCTTTTGTGTTGAGCAGGCAAACAGAGCCGGAATTATTTATTTTTTATTTGAAGCACAAACAGCAGAAACAATTCAAAATCCCTTCTCTACTTCTCTGAAGAATCAGCCAAGATTATGCATCCCAAGGGGTCATTGTTAGCAGTGAATGTCCCTCAATTGAAGATGATGTTTACTCAAGGCCAAATGTTTATGCCATAAATCTTCATGTGACTGAACGCCAGCGGCACAGTGGCACAGTGATTAGCACGGCTGCCTCACAGCACCGGGGACCCAGGTTCAATTCATGGCTTGGGTGACTGTCTGTGTGGAGTTTGCACGTTCTCCCCGTGTTGGCGTGGGTTTCCTCCCACAGTCCAAAGATGTGCACGTTGGGGAGATTTGGCCATGCTAAACTGCACCTTAGTGCCCCACGATGTGTAGGTTAGAGGGATTAGCAGGGTAAATACATGAGGTTACAGCGATAGGGCCTGGGAAAGACATTTATCAGAGAGCCGGTACAGACTCGATGGGCCGAATGGCCTCTTCCAGCACAGCAGCAATTCTATGATTCCAACAGGCTGATTCTTGATCCACAGTTCATTGGGCATATGGAATCCAGAGAAAAGGGTTGTCTTCCTTTGCCAGCGCTCTGCCTAATCATTAAGGCATTGGGATTCATTGCGTGATGAAGCTTGATGGATAAGTCACCATTCTTCAATTAGTAGCAAGATCCTCCCCTGTCATTAATGTCAAAGCCCAGCACTTCAAGGAGAGCTTCAGAGTGTCTTTGAAGTGTTTTCTTTCTCCTCCCTGAGACATTGGCCGTTTGAGAGTTGAGAGAACAGCACCTGGCAGAAAAAGGCTGGGGAGAGGCCGGGGTTGGGTGATTATTTCTAATGTAAAGAAGGGCCTGCAGAGAAAGCAGTACCTGTGGTGTTGGGGCTTCAATGGAGAGGTTTCCCCTCCAACCCTCAACCCGGTGGATTTCTTTCTGTTATTTTTCATCTTTTCTCCCTACCTCCCAAGGTCTCCTGCACTATACTGCGGAGACCATCTCTCCTGATGGTGCTATTGAATCTCCAGAGCCGTTGGTCCAGTGATTGGGCTAGCAGCATGGAGATCCCACCCACCCATTAGACAGTGGGACCACAGCCGACAGGAAGGAGACAGCCTTTGATAACATTGCAGAGCAGATCCTGCTGTTGGCAAGTACAAACTCGGGCCCTGCCTTTCACACTGACCTGGAGAAGGTGACCCCTTAGTGCACCGAAAACCGCACTCACTCCAGATTGTGAAAGGTCTAACTTTTTAACCCATCTTTATAGCAAGAGTTAGTGTCACTTCCTGATTCACTGTTGATTACAGCAACCAAGACTGCAAGAGCACATCCTTTGGAAAAACAAGGTAACAGTCCCAGATCCTGATTTTGTTAAGAGCGCAACTGATGTTCAATGCTTCGGTGTCCCAAAATCCAGAGGGAACTTTGGAATGCCTGCTCTCAACTGTATGTTGCACTTTGGTATAATCTGAGGAAAAAATGTGAAAACCAGTGAAGGTCATCTGTAATACATCTGTGGAGGTAGAAGTCCCTTCACCAAAATCCCTTAATTTACAAACTCTAACTGGAGGACACAGAGTGCTGGTAGTTAGCAGTCTATCTTCGGGAGTGCCAGAGGAACTGACATTCCCAGTTAAGTACAAGGCAAAGACTCCCTGATTGGCCCATCAATTGGATCTTTAATCAGGGAGTTCATACTCCAATTGGCCAACCTCAATGGCCTGATTGAAGTCATCACAATGTCCCAGATTCTTTTATGATGATTTTCAACAAAATGAATGTTTATTAAACAGTAAAACACATATCAAGAAAGTCAACTAAAAATACACTTAGCTGCATTAATGGCTGTCCACGGGAATTGTTGCAGGCGCAAAGGACCGTTGACCTTGGACAGGATTTTCCGGTTTGGGGTGAGTACAGCCGGAAAATCCCATCCAATATCTTTAAATTTAACCAGTTCCAAACCTTTCTATTTTCCTAATCTCACTGCTAGACCTCACCAAACAGCATCCCATAGGTTTTAAAACGAGAGACAAAATCCAACAATAGTTACCACACCAGGCATCTCAATCCTTTGGGGTTGCTTCTGATTTAGTATGCAGAGTTTTGACTTCTCAAAACAGATTTTCTTCAGACACAACTTGTTGGGAGGGGACACAGCTTCCTGTTGTGTGGACTGTGACCTCAAACAGCTTCCCTGCAGAGGGTGAATTTACCCATGCTATACTGTCTTCCCTTATCTTAACTAGCTTTCTCAGATGTTATTCTTTATTATTGACCTTTATTACATGTGCTCACTTTTTAGCATGTAAATGTGAAATTTATCTCCCTCCCACTCACCATCTGCCATTGTTACCAACTTGCCTTAGGTAAACATGCACTCCCTGTGTTGCTCGGCTAATCAGCCTATCAAAGCCCTAGTTCCATCAACTCAGTCAATCTTTCTTCCAATTGACAATAATAAAACAAATCAAATTAAATTTTCTTGAAAGAAAGGCCTATTTTCCCTTTATTCATACACTCCCCACACCTGAATATATTCCCAATTGTTGGGTTTCTTACTTGTGTAAAAATGCTTGTGTGTGACTGTGATAAGTTGCTGTTGGTTTCACTCAGGAATAACAATGAGAGCTGACAATCTCCCTGATGGTTCTACCGTAAATTCCGGGACACCATATTATCACAGTGCTGGTCTAAATTTCTATCACATGAACTTAGTAAATATGCATTTAAAAAAAAGACAGGCAGGAAAGGAATCGAAGCTATGAACTCATCAGTTGTAGCAGATACATGTGCACTCATAACTACTGTGATGGCAAAGAACCCCACAGCGCACAACATTTCAATCAGTGAAAGGTATGGATGACAATTACTCACACACAGCAGTGTTATTAGATCAAACCCTTGGAACTCCCTCCCTATGCTACACTGACTGCAATGGTTCAAGAAAGTTAGGTTCTTTAGGTTTACAAGAATGTTTCCAGGGCTAGAAAAGTGTAGCTATGAAGACAGATTGGGCTTATTTTCATACAGTCGAATCCCCACAGTGCAGAAAGGAGGCCATTCGGTCCATCAAGCCTGCACTGACAACAATCCCACCCAGGCCCTATCCCCGTAACCCCACCTATTTACCCTACTAATCCCCCCCTGACACTGAGGGACAATTTAGCATGGCCAATCCAACTAACCTGCACATCTTTGGAGTGTGAGAGGAAACTGGAGCGCCCGGAGGAAACCCACGCCGAGACAGGGAGAAAGACAGGGAGAATGTGCAAACTTCACACAGACAGTGACCGGTATTGAACCCTGGTGCTGTGAGGCAGCAGTACTAAACATTGTGTCACCATGTCCCACCTACTTCCTTGGAACAAAGAAGGCTGAGGGGTGACTTGCTAGAGGTGTACAAAATTATGAGGGGATCAGATAGAGTGGACAGGAAAAAAATGTTTCCTTTGGTGGAGAATTCTAGAACCAGGGAACATAGATTCAAGATAAGTGACAGCATGTGTCCAGGGGGACATGAGGAAGAACCTTTTTACACATAGGGTGGGTGAGTGTCTGCAATTCGCTGCTCAAGTTGTTGGTGGAGGCAGAGACCCTAAACTCTTTTAAAAAATACTTGGATCTGCATCTTAAGTGCTGTAAGTTACAGGGCTATGGGCTGGGTGCAGGAAGGTGGGATTAGTAAGGGGCATCTGGGTGCACTCGGGCTGGTGTGGACAAGATAAGCTGAATGGCCTCCTTTTGTGCTGTAACTTTCCTATGGTTCTACCATCAACCCACAGCACATGGACTGCAGCGATTCAAGAAGGCGGCTCACCACCACCTTCTCAAGGGGCAACTCAGGATGGGCAATAACTGCTGGCCGAGCCAGCCAGTAATGCCCATCTCCCACGAATGAATAAAAAACAATAGAAATTCTTTTATTTAAACTATTTATTTAAAACATCAATTTATCTGAAATAGCGGCCAGCACCAGCTAAGGAGGTGAATAACTTTAGACCAGTGTCATGGGCTGGTTCAGCCCACCGGCGATTGTGTCAACACTCCACACAAAGTGAAATGATTATTTTGGGAGTAACGAGGCTTTTGGTGTAATTATTGCAAACTTATCTTAACCAGAGCTAATTAACTGCAAGCATTATGGATTACAGCGCAGTGAGTAAAGCACTAATTAAACTAATTAGAATGGGGCAAGCTTGACTAAAATATGCCAACCTGTGATTCCCAGATTAAACGCTATTGCGAGACATTAGAAGGCACCATTGAAGCCGTTTTAGAGACATGAGCTTTGTGAACAATGCAGGGTCATTTTGTCATGTTAATGAGTCATGGTAGTGCCTCATCTGGTTGCTGTATTCATGTAGTGGCATTGCTTTTTATTTCCCCAGCAGCCGAGAGCAAACAGGAGACAAATATATCAGAAAAGACCCATTGGACGGACACTGATTGGATATCAATGGTTATCAGAGGCGACATGGCGGCACAGTGGTTAGCACTGCTGCCTCACAGAGCCAGGGACCCGGGTTCGATTCCAATGGGGCACTTCCCAATTTCCAAGCCTTTGAATGGCTGTTAAAATTTGGCACCAAGGTCGGTAGCCATGCGGTTGTGCCACATTGGAGATGGGTCCTGGCGGCATTGGCAACAATGGGGGAATCTTGGCTTGGAATTTTAAGGATGGCGAGAGATTGGTCAGCATTTTACCGCCACGCCCACCCCGCCATTGTATTGGTTTTAGAAGGCCCAATATTTCACTCAATACGCATGTCAAGCCCACAAATAACCTTACAGTTCTACCTGTGGATGCCTGGCCTCATGAGGAAATACTTTCAAAATGTAACACGCAATTGAAAAAACACACACCTATGGAGGGCGTAACAACCCCAAACCATTGAACAAAAATATAGCTGTATGGTGCAGTTACATCATGTCTAGCGGAATGTTGGTTTTACATGTTGTATGAATATTTTCATTGTGTTCAATGTTCATCGCCACACCCAGCATCTCAAAACTACCTGTCCACTTGAGATGGTACAATTCAATCATGGAGATAAGTCCTTGATCAACCGAGGTGACAAAGGCACACTGGCTTTACGATGTACCAGGAACTCCAATGGGGTATGCTGACACAGCTATCTGAGTGATAGGCAGGTTCTGCAGAACTTCCCTTGGCCTCTCATTACTCACAGTCAAGAGGAACTGAAACAGAAGCCGAACATTTCTAAACCGCAGTCAAGTTCCTGGATTTGTTCATTATCATGAGAATCCACAGAAAGGGAAGTTTGGCGCGGTCTTCATTTTAGAAAAGGATGGAGGAGAATTGGAACTAAAGCTGCTGATATATCAGCACAAAGACACTGTATCACTACATGGTTAATAATAATGAGTTAGTGTATGAGGATGTGCACCAATCACTCAAACCAGCCTCCTATCCATTGACTCTGTCTACACTTCCCGCTGCCTTGGAAAAGCACTCAGCATAATTAAGGACCCCACGCACCCCACACATTCTCTCTTCCACCTTCTTCCATCGGAAAAAAGATACAAAATTCTGAGGTCACGTCCCAACCGACTCAAGAGCAGCTTCTTCCCTGCTGCCATCAGACTTTTGAATGGACCTACCTCACATTAAATTGATCTTTCTCTCCACCCTAGCTATGACTGTAACACTACATTCTCCACTCTCTCCTTTCCTTCTCTATGTACGGTATGCTTTGCCTGTATAGTGCGCAAGAAACAATACTTTTCACTGTATATGAATACATGTGACAATAATAAATCAAATATAATAAGTCACTGCTGATCGGTCATATTTTTAGAGAATTCTAATCTTCTAAGGGGCACGGTGGCACAGTGGTTAGCACTGCTGCCTCACAACGTCAGGGATCTGGGTTCGATTCCCGGCTTGAGTCACGATCTGTGTGGTATCTGCACGTTCTCCCTGCGTCTGTGTGGGTTTCCCCCGGGTGCTGTGAAAGACGTGCTGGTTAGGGTGCACTGGCCATGCTTAATTCTCCCTCAGTGTACCCAAACAGGTGCCAGAGTGTGACGACTAAGGAATTTTCATAGTAACTTCATTGCAGTGTTAATGTAAGCCTACTTGTGACACTAATAAACTTTACAATGTGTGGTTATACAATGTCGGACAAAATTCCATCCGAGAATTTAAACTTATTTTTCTCTCCTGTTTGTTTAGACAAGGACACTGTTTTTAATCAATGCTTATAATTATTATGAAGGAAGCTGATACGCAATAAATCAAAGCTTTCAGCCTGAGAGACAAATGATTCAGAAGGCCACTTTATATTTAAATGGAGTTTGACGAATAGGAATGTTCTAAGTGCATAAGAAAATTCTAGAGATGAGAGTTTTGGACTTTCTAAAGGGTAACACCTTTTCTTGTAGCAAAAGCTTTTAATTAGCAGTGGAGAAAGTAACGCAGTATAAACTGCAAGACACACTCGAGGTACAAGTGCCACTAAATGGTCTAGCTGAATCTTGCTTCCGTTAGCGGTTAATGCTGGAATACAGCTCCCTTCAGTGGTTCAATGATGCAGTGCCCTGAATGTCACCAAACACCTCCTCCTTTCCAGGTAGCATCCTCGATTATTCAAGAACCACCGCAGCTCATGCCTCAATCCTGCCACAAGGCAGAGTGCGGAGACAGGGCCCGATGTCTACCACAGCCGGGAGGGGAATTGATTGGTGTTAATTCCGAACCACATACTAGCCATCTTACTAACTGAGCTAACACAGCTCCCTGCTGTGTGTTCTAAGCTGCTTCAACATATACAAGAGAGATTGTTACTTCATAGAATCGCACAGTGCAGAAGGAGGCCATTTGGCCCATCGCGCCTACATCGACAACAATCCCGCCCAGGCTCTATACCCGTAACCCCATATATTTACCCTGCTAATCCATCTGACACTAAGAGGCAGTTTAGCATGGCCCTATCTCTGTAACCCCACCTATTTACCCTGTCAATCCCCCTGACACTAAGGGGTAATTTAGCATGGCTAATCAATCTAACCCGCACATCGTTGGAGTGTGGGCGGAAACTGGAGCACCCGGAAGAAACTCACGAAGACACAGGGAGAACGTGCAAACTCCACACAGACAAGGCCGGGATTGAACCCGGGTTCCTGGAGCTGTGAAGCAACAATGTTAACCACTGCGCCGCCCTTACATTTTTCCTGGAGCCATTCAGGTTTAATTTTGGCAGCACAAATAATATTTTGTTAAATTCAAAGATTATTATTGAATATTATTTGCATCATTTGAAACCTACAAGTGTTGAAAGTATCTCGTCCACCACAGTGGAGGCAGAATACTGCCTGATTATTTCACCCCCTGTATTGTATGCCACACACATTGGGTGGAATTCTCAAATTCTCCTAACTCCCCCCCTCACTCCGCGATGGGTTTGATGGCGGGCGGGTGCAGAGGATCTGGAGAGAGCTAAAAAGTTGGAAACCCTTTGACGCAAAATCACATTGCAATTCTTCCAATGGCGGGCCGATGGCGGTGGGTCAGTCATTCCGCTGGCTGGTGGCGTAAACACCATTTGCATTCATTTGCATCTCCTTAATGCTCATTAAAACAGCTGGCTGCCGGCATCCCATCAGCCCTCCCAATCTTACGTCACGCCAGCAAGAAATTACATCAGTGTCGAGCCTGATTGTTAATGAGTGGTGTGAACAAAGCAGTCCTCAGTCCACCAGAGACTTCGGGGGGGGGGGGGGGGGGCGGGCGGGGGGGGGGGGGGGGGGGGGAGTTTCTACCATAGTGCTGCATTGCTCCTGTTTGGAAGACCAGTTCCTGCCCTCCATCTCCATGCTGAGCTGGTCTTCATGGACAGCTTCGTGCTACTGGACCCATGCACATTGATTTTGTCCTCCCCAATCAGTATCTCAGCCCAGTACTGATTTTGATTCAATTTGATTTGATTTGATTTATTATTGTCACATGTATTAGTATACAGTGAAAAGTATTGTTTCTTGCGCACTACGCAGACAAAGCATACCGTACATAGGGAAGAAAAGGAGAGAGCGCAGAATGTACTGTTACAGTCATAGATAGGGTGCAGAGAAAGATCAACTTAATGCAAGGCAGGTTCATTCAAAAGTCTCATGGCAGCAGGGAAGAAGCTGTTCTTGAGTCGGTCGGCATGTGACCTCAGATTTTTGTATCTTTTTCCCGACGGAGGAGTGTATGTCCGGGGTGCGTGGGGTCCTTAATTATGCTGTCTGCTTTTCTGAGGCAGCAGCAAGTGGAGACAGAGTCAATGGATGGAAGGCTGATTTGCATGGTGGACTGGGCTTCGTTCATGACCCTTTGTCGTTTCTTGCGATCTTGGGCAGAGCAGGAGCAAGCTGTGATACAATCAGAAAGAATGCTTTCTATGGTACATTCGTAAAAGTTGGTGAGAGTCGTAGGGGATATGCCAACTTTTCTTTGTCTTCTGAGAAAGTAGAGGCATTGGTGGGCTTTCTTAACTGTAGTGTCGGCATGGGGGGACCAGGACATGTTGTTGGTGATCTGGACACCTAAAAACTCGAAGCTCTCGACCATTTCTACTTCATCCCCATTGATGTAGACAGGAGCGTGTTCTCCACTACACTTCCTGAAGTCGATGACTATCTCCTTCGTTTTGTTGACATTCAGGGAGAGATTATTGTTGCCGCACCAGTTCACCAGATTCTCTATCTCATTCCTGTACTCCGTCTCGTCATTGTTTGAGATCCGACCCACTACGGTGGTGTCGTCAGCAAACCTGAAAATCGAGTTGGAGGGGAATTTGGCCACACAGTGTCTGGGGTTGGGGAGAACAGGGGTCTCCTTCCCTGTGCTGCCACACACCAGTGTCAGCCCTGTGCTGTAGGACCACAAACAACAAGGGTTCAAAGTTTGACCCGGGATAGGTTGTGAGGTGAGGGTGGGAGTTGTGGACTGACAAAGACAAGGCGGGGGGGAGGGTCAATGTGCAAGGAGGGGTGGAGTGAGGGCTCACAACGGCAGGCAGAGGGTGAAGGAGATGGATGAGGATGATGAACAATAGAAGTCAGAGGGAAGACCGAGGGTAGGGAAGCTGGATCCCAAAGAGACTGCATGAAAAGGTCACAAAGAAGGGGGTGAAAGGGAAACTACATCGTTTACTGGAAGGGGACACACACTGCAATGGGTAAAAGTCCAAATGGGACATGGGTGTCACCCAGGTGATGCGCTCGGGCAGAAGGTGACTGAATTGAGGAACAAACTTTTTTGAGATGGCTCGCTGTTTCCTTCTGGGTTGCAGACACCCTGCACTGTCTGGTGAATTCAGCTGGGCTGGTGAGAGTGATGGGTGTGCTGGGTTGGTGTCTAAATATGGTGTTGGGACCTTCAAACCCGTCAGCTGAGAGCGGGCGAACGAATAAGCTGCCGGCCTGCCCGAAGAGTTGGCGGGGAATTGGCCTGTGCATAATTAATAAGGTTCCAAGCGGAGAATCTAGTGCAGGATCCCGCATTTCACCTCAAAATGGGAGAATTCCACCCATTGGGCAGGATTTTCCAGCCCATTACGATTCCTGTGGTGGATGGGATGGGAAAATTCCACTCTATGTGTATTTTTTAGGCAGTGATTCTCACCCACTAGCGTAACGCAGAGCTTTGATGTGCATAGAATCCTTACAGTACTGAAGGAGGTCATTCGGCCCATCGAATCTGTACCGACCACAATCCCACCCAGGCCCTATTCCTGTAACCCCACACATCTATCCTGCTCATCCCCCCAACACTAGGGTCAATTTAGCATGGCCAATCAACCTAATCTGCATATGTTTGGACTATGGGAGGAAACCGGAGCACCCGGAGGAAACCCACATAGACACGGGGAGAACGTGCAAACTCCACACAGACGGTGACCCAAGCCGGGAATTGAACCCAGTGCTGACCACTGTGCCACCGTGCTGCCCTGCATGTTGCATCTTCAATTAAATGCGGAATAATGCGATACAAATCCAATTAACTTGTATGATAATTGGCTAAAGATGGCTAATGGATTTAATCACAAGTGATAGTTATTTCCAGGAAGAGACAGTTTCTCGGGGAAAACTGTTTTATTGCTGAAAGAAAGTTCACCGGCCATTCCCAGCCCGCTGCCGCTGCCAGTGAGGATGGAGAATTTAGCGCTCAGCCAAATCTTCGTTCACTGCAGCGGGACCGGAGAATCCCAGCCGTGGGAGAATCTGGCCTGACCGATTTATAACAGGTAAGCATTCTCTCCCGCTCGTGGGATTTTCCCAAAGACTGAGTGGGTCCTCTAAAACTGAACATTTGCGTCGAACTTTGGGGGAATGGCCTGAAATAAGTGAAGGAGGGAAATAAAATGGCCACCATCAAAAAGCTGATGCAAAGACCGGTGGTTAGGTTTGCTCAGCTGATTAAATTCAGATGAGAAATAGGTCATTATCAAGGAGCTGTCTTATTTCTGCTGGAAGGTTAATTGGATGAGCAAGTGTGGTTACCATGAGGGAGAGATTAACAGGAGGGAATGTGAGTGAAGCAGTTAGTGACAGAGATGAGAATGCACAAGGTGCAAAATATGCAGAGGGTCAGTAATCATCGTCGATCAGAGACCAGTTGGGGCAGTGTGCAAGCTCAGTATACGAGCTGCTGTTAATGAATTGCATTGAGAACACAAAGCTTAGCAAACCTGTGTCGAAATAGAAGCTGTTACAGCACCCCAGGACAATAGCTGGGAGTCATTTATCCTTTCTCATGCCTATGGAAGGCATTTTGAGTTACTTAGCCTTCACATGTGCAATGGTCACGTCACGGTGGGACAGTGGTTAACACTACTGTCTCACAGCGCCAGGGACCGGGGTTTGATTCCGGTTTTGGGTGATTGCCTGTGTGGAACTTGCACGTTCTCCCTGTCTCTGCGTGGGTTTCCTCTGGGTCTTCCAGTTTCCCATAGTCTAAAGATGTGCAGGTTAGGTGGGTTGGCCAGGTTAAATTGCCCCTTAGTGTCCCAAGATGAGTGGGTTCATAAGTTCATAAAATATAGGAGTGGAATTGGGCCATTCGGCCCATTGAGTCTGCTCCGCCATTCGATCATGGCTGATATGCTCCTCATCCCCATTTTCCTGCCTTCTCCCCGTAACCCTTCAAACCATTCCCTATTAAAAATCTGTCTAACTCCTCCTTAAATTTACTCACTGTCCCAGCATCCACCGCACTTTGGGGTAGCGGATTCCACAGATTCACAACCCTTTGGAAGAAGTGGTTTCTCATCAACTCTGTTTTAAATTTGCTACCCCTTATCCTGAGACAATGGCCTCTCGTCCTAGAATGCACCACAAGAGAAAGCATCCACTCCAGCTCTACTTTATGCATTCCTTTCATCATTAGGGTTAGGGGGATTCGTGGTGTAAATATGCGGGGATAGGGCCTGGGTAGGATGCTCAGTCGGAGGGTCAGTGAAGGCACAATGGGCTGAATGGCCTCCTTCTGCATTCATGATAAGAATAATGGCATGGAACTCCAGATATTTCCACTGCTGTCTGTACACAATGTCAGCTCTACACAGGTCACAAACGCAGTGGGAGCTTCTACCAGGAATGCTCTCATTATTACCTGTATGTAGTCGAGGCAAACTGTGGTGTTCAAAGAGAAAAGTAATTATTAGCGGGCTACAGCCTGGAAAATGGCTGCAGATAAACATGATTGTGGATTTAGAATCTCCTCATCTACCTCTTAACATTTAGCTCAACATTTCACTCTGATATTTCACACTGGCAGCATGTACGAGTAACAGTTTAAGTTTTAAGTTTATTTAGTATTGTCACAAGTAGGCTTACATTAACACTGCAATGAAGTTATTGTGAAAATCCCCTGGTCACCACACTCCTGGTTCGGGTACACTGAGGAAGAGTTTATGCACCTAACCCCGCACATCTTTCGGACTGTGGAAGGAATCTGGAGCATCCGGAGGAAACCCATGCAGACACGGGGAGAACGTGCAGACTCTACACAGACAGTGAACTGAACCCAGGTCCCTGGCACTGTGAGGCAGCAGTGCTAACCAATGTGCCACCGTGCCGCCCCGGATACTGGAAAAGTTAACAACACACAGCACTAACATACACGGCAGCAAAGCGCATTATGCTCTGTGCAAGTTAATAAAACTGAATCATGTTTTACTGTTATGGAAAATTAGTAAGGTTTCAGCTGATCGCTTGTCCAAAGTTCCATGGCAAAACTGAACTCGACAAGAATAAACTAGTCGAGCAAGAAACAGTTCAATGACTGGCAAACATATTAACAAAGCCCTGCAAAGTGCAGAGCAGAAAGTTATTTCCAGTGTAATATATAATTCCAAAACAGAGAAGTCACATTATGACTATTTAAGACACTCATTGATCCAATGAGAAATTTAGGAAAAAATTCTTTACTTACAAAGTGGTGAGAATGTGGAACAAAAACAGAAAATGCTGGAAAATCTCAGCAAGTCTGACAGCATCTGTGGAGAGAGAACAGAGCCAATGTTTCAAGTCAGAGCTCTGATGATCAGTCATCCAGACTTGAGTACAGAAGAGCAATTGAGATAGAGTACAGGAATGAGGTAGAGAATCTGGTGAACTGGTGCGATGACAATAATCTCTCCCTCAATGTCAATAAAACGAAGGAGAAACATAATGAGAACATGCCCCATCTACATCATTGGGTACGAAATAGAAATGGTCGAGAGCTTCAAGGTTTTACGTGTCCATATCACCAACAACCTGTCCTGGTCCCCCACATGCCGACACTATCGTTACGAAAGCCCGCAATGCCTCTACTTTCTCAGAAGACTAAGGAAATTTGACATGTCAGCTACGACTCTCACCAACTTTTACAGATGCACCACAGAAAGCATTCTTTCTGGTTGTATCACAGCTTGATATGGCTCCTGTTCTGCCCAAGACCGCAAGGAACTGCAAAAGGTTGTGAATGTAGCCCAATCCATCACGAAAACCAGCCTCCCATCCATTGACTCTGTCTACACTTCCCGCTGCCTTAGAAAACCAGCCAGCATAATTGAGGACCCCACGTACCCCGGACATACTCTCTTCCACCTTCTTCCATCAGGAAAAAGATACAAAAGTCTGAAGTCACACACCAACCGACTCAAGAACAGCTTCTTCCCTGCTACCATCAGACTTTTGAATGGACGTACCTCGCACGAAGTTGATCTTTCTCTACACCCTAGCTATGACTGTAACACTACATTCTGCCCTCTCTCCTTTCCTTCTCAATGAACTGTATGCTTTGTCTGTATGGCATGAAAGAAACAATACTTTTCATTGTATACTAATACATATGACAATATTAAATCAAATCAAATCAAACTTGAAACATTGGCTCTCTGCTCTCTCCACAGATGCTGTCAGACCTGCTGAGATTTTCCAGCATTTTCTATTTTTGTTTCAGATTCCAGCATCCACAGTAATTTGCTTTTATCTTGGTGAGATTGTGGATCTAGCTTAACCGGTAGAATAGCTGAGATGACGAGTAAAGATTAATTGAAGGAAAAGCCTAACAAACACATTAGAGAAAAATGAACAATAGGTTATGTTATTGATGGAGATTAAATAAATGAAATGAGAGCAGCTTGAGAGGAGCAGATACAGTTGCATGAATGTATTGGACCGAATGATGTGTACCTGTTTTATTATGCTGGTATCACTGATGGCACCATGTTGCTTTCTGGGTTCATTTGTTGTCTCAATGATATGTTTTTGAAGCCTGCATGTTTAAACATGAACAGTTTATTCTCAACCTCTAACCATTTACAGATCCAAGATATTGTCATGCATGGTGCTGGTTCCATGCAGGCTGGCTGCAGAGTGTTCTCTCTGAGTCTAATACCATGTGACACTATACATCATACTATGGTGCGGGGGTGCTATTCTCCAGTCCCATGTTAGCCCATGCTCTGCTGAGCACCTTTGCATTACCATCGTACAACAATGCTGTAAAATTCAATGGGCTGGGGTGTTAAAATTTGGGCAGTTCAAGGCTGATGCAAGCAAAGAAAAGGAAGCAAAATGCAGCGATTACGATTCAAAATGGTTGAAGTCAATGTTGAGTCCAGAAGGCCTGGAAAAATGAGGTGCCGTTCCTCGGGTTTGCACTGAGATTCATTGAAACAATTAGTTTCTCAAATGTCCCATGTTACACAATGTTGGGGGCACTGATGGGCGTTCCATTCAGTGCCATTGTATTATGGTAGACCTGCCAATAAGTGATGCACAACTCGGGTAGGTACTCACTGTGATCTCGTGACTTATCTGGGATGGTGTTTATCGACAGACCTGTCCAATGATAAGATGGCAAACAACAGGAGGGACATAGAATATCGCGTCAGGAGTAGGTCATTTAGTCATTTGATCTTGTTCCACTATTTATTAGAATATACGAACCTAAGCAATAGGAGCAGTAGTAGCCTATTTGACACTTTGATATCAAGAACCTAAGAACCACCCAAAGTAGTTCTGAAGCAGTCTTTTGGGTGAGCCAATAACCTGAGGTCCAGTCTGTCCTATTGGATGGACATATAAAAATCCCAGGGTACTATTTCCATGCAGAGTTGGGGGAGATCTGACAAATGCCTGTCCCCCACAACCATTAACAAGCAGATTATCTGGTTAATATCTCATTACTGTTATTGGGATCTTGCTGTGCATAAATTGATTGCTGCATCTGCCGCATTACGACAATGACCAGACCTCAAAAGCACAATATTGGCTTTAAATTATTTTTGAATGCCCAGAGCTGATAAATGCCAGGACCTTCTATTCTCTTTGTTATCTTCAGGCCAGGCACGTCTTGGTGCCAGCCTGCGTACTATTCATTTATTAACAAGCTGTGAGATAAATAAAAATATACACAATGTAAATGAGCGCACAGAGCATACTGTTTGAGAATCTCAATGCTATGCTGTTCTCAGACATGGTTCATGCTTGCAGTTTTCATATGGAGAGTTACAATCTCAATCAAGTACTTCTGATAAAAGGGTGAGGAACATCTGAGTTCAGATCAAGCCATTTATTTTTCAATTCCTAGTGTTAGCCTGAAGAGAACTACAAGTCACGCTCACTCAGGGGTGGCAATAACAATACTCAGAGCAGGAAATGAGGTGAAGTTGAAAGATTTAAAAGATGATTTTTGCTGAATGTAATCATAGATCCGAGAGGGTATTCTTGGAGTTCTCAGTACGCTTTGAAATCTAATTTAAGTCAAGCTGGAGAGAGAGAGCTGCATGCTTCAAAAGGAGAAATCGAGAATATGTTCAAAAGCAACGGTTTGCATTTGTATAGCATTTTTAACACAGCAACATCCCAAACCACTTCTCAAAGGAAAAATGGATATTAATTTGATTTGATTTGATTTATTATTGTCACATGTATTAGCATACAGTGAAAAGTATTGTTTCTTGTGCGCTATACAGACAAAGCATACCGTCCATAGAGAAGGAAAGGAGAGGGTGCAGAATGTAGTGTTACAGTCATAGCTCGGGTGTAGAGAAAGATCAACTTAATGCGAGGTAGGTCCATTCAAAAGTCTAACAGCAGCAGGGAAGAAGCTGTTCTTTAGTCGGTTGGTACGTGACCTCAGACTTTTGTATCTTTTTCCCGGCGGAAGAAGGTGGAAGGGAGTATGTCCGGGGTGCGTGGGGTCCTTGATTATGCTGGCTGCTTTTCCGAGGCAGCGGGAAGTGTAGACAGAGTCAATGGATGGGAGGCTGGTTAAGTAGTGATGGGTAAACAAGCAAAGCTGCTTAAAATATGTGACTGAAAGATCAATTAAAAAAAAAACTTTTGAAGGCGATGGATAAAGTAGTAATGTTTAGGGAACAGGTTTTAGAAACAGGAGTTGAGATGGCTGAGTTCTTCAATGATGAAGAGAAGGGTGTGGGAATGATGAGGAACTGATTTGAAGAACCAGGGGGCAGAGGGTATGATGTAAGACCAAAGGGGTAAGCAGAAAAAGGATAGGATGAGGCCATGGAGGGATTTCTAAGTAAGGACATGGAATTTGAACACAATGCATTCAGAGGCAATGACTAGTGGAGGTCAACAAGAAGAAAATTGACTAGGATTAGTGAAGAATATGATGCAATTGATAAAGTTTAAACATTTTTTTGGATGGAACTTGAAAACCAACAAGAGATGCATTGAAAATAGTTGACTTGGAGATAACAGAAGTGTAAGAAATGGCAGAAGTGAGCCATGATGGAATGGATAGGGTATGGAATTCTGAGCTCATTTTCGGATTGAGAAGGTTATTGATGTTGTGCACTGCCTGAATGAGGCACGAGTTGACAGCCCATAACAGCATGGGGGTAAAAAACCTTGCTTTGATTTTCCTAATGCTGAGTTGGAGGAATTCCTAGTTCATCCATAGACAATGAAACAGCGGCACAGAGATATCTTTCTAAGGTGCTGGTGGACAAGTGGAGCTGGGAGTCTTAAAACATTTATGTCGAAGCCTCCTCCACCCCTAAGAGTCACTGAGGAGCAACAAGTACATCACAAAACTAAAAGGGCAAAGGAGAAAGGTTAAGACTTTTAAAAAGAGCAGAAATAGAAATGGTCGAGAGCTTCAAGCTTTTAGGGGTCGAGATCCCGAAAACCTGTTGTGGTTCTCCCCATGCCGACACTATAGTTAAGAAAGCCCATTAACGCCTCTACTTTTTCAGAAGACTAAGGAAGTTTGACACATCCGCTACAACTCTCACCAGTTTTCACAGATGCACCATAGAAAGCATTCTTTCTGGTTGTATCACAGCTTGGTATGGCTCCTGCTCTGCCCAAGACCATAAGAAAACACGGAAGGTCGTGAATGTAGCCCAATCCATCATGCAAACCAGCCTCCCATCCATTGACTCTGCCTACAGTTCCCGCTGCCTTGGCAAAGCAGACAGCATAATTAAGGACCCCACGCACCCCGGACATTCTCTCTTCCACCTTCTTCTGTTGGGAAAAATTTACAAATGTCTGAGGTCACGTACCAACTGACTCAAGAACAGCTTCTTCCCTGCTGCTGTCAGACTTTTGAATGGACTTACCTCGCATTAAGTTGATCTTTCTCCACACCCTAGCTATGACTCTAACACTACATTCTGCACTCTCCTTTCCTTCTCTATTACGGTATGCTTTGTATAATACGCAGGAAACAATACTTTTCACTGTATACTGATACATGTGACAATAATAAACCAAATCAAAAATATATTTGTTTCATGTTCTAGCTTCCACTGCATTCTGGGGTAGAGAATTCCACAGATTAACCACCCTTTGAGTAAAGGAATTCCTCCTCAGTCCTGGTTTAAACCTGCCACCGCTTAGCCCAAAACTATGAAACTTGAAGTTATTGTGGAGGAGGAACGGTATGCTTTGTCTGTATAGCGCGACAAACAATACTTTTCATTGTATACTAATACACGTGACAATAATAAGTCAAATCAAATCAAATCAAAGAATAGCACTGAGCAGTTGGAGAGGGAAATAAATGTTCCATTGCAGGTGGACCATTGAACAGGGATGTTGGAGGAGAATGGAGTTACATACAGGAAAAAGGCGAGCTGCAATAATGCACTGTAAGGACAAGTTAAAAAGGCATTTTTCGATTGAAAATTATTGGCATGAGATTTTCTGGGGAAGTGCTATTTCATTTCAAAACTTATGAACAAAAATTCTTAACATGCTGCTACTAAACTGCAAAAGAAATATTTGAAAAAAAGCTTTTTTACACAGTGAGTTTTTCGAGTATTTTTAAAATTCATTTATGGGATGTGGGCTTTGCTGGCTAGGCCAGCATTCACTGCCCATCCCTAATTTCCCTGCAGAAGGTTGTGGTGAGCCATCTTCTTGAACCACTGCAGTCCACGTGGTGTAGGTACACCCACAGTGCTGTAAGGGATGGAGTTCCAGGATTTTGGCCCAGTGACGGTGAAGGAATAGTGAAAAATTTCCAAGTCAGGATAATGCTCCGACAAAGAGTCATCCAGACTTGAATGTTCGCTCTGTTCTCTCTCCACAGATACAGTCAGACCTGCTGAGATTTTCCAGCATTTTCTGTTTTTGTTTCAGATTCCAGTATCCGCAGTAATTTGCTTTTATTTTAGGATAATGTGGGGGTTGAATGGTGGTGTTCCCATGTATCTGCTGCACTTGTCCTTCTAGGTGGCAGTAGTTATGAGTTTGGAAGGTGCTGCCTAAGGAGTTTTGTTGAGTCCTTGCAGTGCATCTTTTAGATGGTTCACATGGCTGCCACTGTGTGTTGGTGGTGGAGGGATTGAATGTTTGTGAATAAGACGCCAATCAAGCGGGTTGTTTTGTCCTGGATGGTGTCGAGTTTCTTGAGTATTGTTGGAGCTGCACCCATCCAGGCAAGTGGAGAGTATTCCATTGCTTTTTTTGATTTGATTTGATTTATTCTTGTCACATGTATTAGTATACAGTGAAAAGTATTGTTTCTTGCACGCTATACAGACAAAGCATACCATTCATAGAGAAGGAAAGAAGAGAGTGCAGAATGTACTGGTACAGCCATAGCTAAAGTACACACCTGGATTGTGCCTTGTAGATGGTGGACAGGCTTTGGGGGAGTCAGGAACTAGGTCAGTGGCAACCCCAGTGGATTCCACAATGGCAATGCTGTTAAATGTCAAGGGGCAACAGTTGGATTCTCTCTTGTTGGAGATGATCATTGCCTGGCACTTGTGTAGCGGAAAGGTTATTTGCAACTTGTCAGTACAAGCCTGGATATTGTCCAAATCTTGCTGCATTTGGACATGAATGGCTTCAGTATCTGAGGAGTCGCGAATGTTGCTGAACATTGTGCAATCATCAGCAAACATCCCAACTTCTGACCTTATGATGGTGGGAAGGCCATTGATGGAGCAGCTGAAGATGGTTGGGCCTAAGACACTAACCCTGAGGAACTCCCGTAGTGATGTCCTGGAGCTGAGATGACTGATCTCCAACAACCACAGCCATCTTCCTATGTGCCAGGTATGACACCAAGCAGCGGAGAGTTTTCCCATTGACTCCAGTTTTGCTAGGACTCAATGATGTCGCACTTGGTTAAGTGCTGCCTTGATGTGAAGGGCAGTCATGTTCACCTCACCTCCGGAGTTCAGCTCCTCCCTCCATGTTTGAACTAAGGCTGCACTGATGTCAGGGACTGAGTGGCCCTGGTGGAACCCAAACTGAGCATCAGTCAGCAGATTATTGCAGAGTAAGTGCTCCTTGATAGCACCATTGATGACCCCTTCCAGACTTCACTGATGATCAAGCGGTCTGGAATGCACTGCCTGAGTATGTAGTGGATAACATCAATCAAGCCCTTCAAGAGGTGAATCAGATGATTAATTGAAAAGTAACAATGTGCAGGGTTGTTGGGAGAAGACAGCAGAATGGAACTAGATAGAATGGCCATTCAGGAGGTGGTGCAGACATGATAGGCCAAATGGCCTCATGCTATGCAGTAGCAATTCTGTGATTCTACATTGGAACTGGGGCAAAGCTAAATGCTGGACTATTAGAATGTACTTAACTGTCATCAGAAGGTAAAACTTAGCTACACGGTCAGTGCATGCCACCTTATTGGATGTATCCGAGGCTGTGACTTTGACACAGTGAAGAAATTCAACTCCACTCAACATTATCGCCTTGGAAGCATACTAAAAATAAAGATGGCAAGAAATAGGCACTCACATAAAGGTTAGATCATGTATCAAACTCACTGCTCCAACAGCACGGCACACGACATATTCAGATACGCCGCTTGAATGGATGATGAAATGCTTTCAGAGAGACCAGTTGACTGAGAGCCAGAAAGAGAAATTAATCAGGGGATCAGTAAATGTGATGGAGTAATGTCACGTCATGTGTTGAGAAAGCAGTGGGATGCATCAGAAGTCTTAATAGAGAACAGAGCCTTTATGGCAAGGCTCCTAAATTAGTTTGCGCGAAATAGATTCAGAGAACTGATTGATGTTTCTATATATAATTTCATTTGGAGTTTATTTCATGAAATTAATAGAAACAATGCATTTCAGGAGTGTATCGAGATGAATTAATGATTTACACCTTGAAAATTAAAATCACTCTCAACTCTACCCTTGAGTATTCTGGCCTAGTCATTATAACTGGATAAATAACTATCTTCCCTTCGATTTATCGAACTATCATGGGGAGGAGAAACAGGTTATTGATTGGTAAGGGGATCAAAGGTTACAGAGAAAAGGTGGGAGGATGGGGTTGAGAAACTGATCAGCCATGATTGAATGGTGAAGCAGACTGGATGGGCCGAACGGCCTAATTCTGCTCCTGCATCTGATGGTCTGATGGTCTTATTTACTTTGAACACCAACTCCAGCACAACCGCAAGCCACAAAGAAAGTGGATGTGCAAGCGAGGAGATGGGGCACTTTCAGCCTTAGCTAATTCAAGTTAATTTTAAGTGCAGTAACGGTAGCACAGTGGTTAGCACTGCTGCTTCACAGCATCAGGGACCCGGGTTCGATTCCTGGCTTGGGTCACTGTCTGTGTGGAATTTGCACATTCTCCCCATGTCTGCGTGGGCTTCCTCTGGGTGCTCCGATTTCCTCCCACATTCTGAAAGATGTGCTGACTAGTTGCATTGACACGAACAGGCGCCGGAGTGTGGCGACTAGGGGAATTTCACAGTAACTTCATTGCAGTGTTAATGTAAGCTTTACTTGTGACTAATAAATAGGCTTTATAATAGAAAAGCTTTGACTTCATTTTGGTAAGTGCACAAATCAGCAGCGAGCAGCAATGTTGGTGTTGCCCCCTCCGGTTCACTCCTGTCCCGTTGTTTGTGCAGTCAGCATCTTGAGAAGCAGAATGGAATGCTGCGTGCGCCTCAGATTCCGATCTCTCTTTGCCTCTCTGTTAGTGCTCTATCGCTGTTACTTGGCATCGTCTGGAATCGTTCAACATGCCGGGGGTTCTGATTCAACGTCCGTATTCACCAAATGATTGAGACCAGAAAACGTGAATGGTCTATAGATATTCAGAACAATTTTTCACCGTTGTGGTTCATGTAAAAAGCTTTTAGACCAGATAAGTGCCATCAATCACTTTCCATAACCAACCTTTGATACCAACCCTTTACATATTATCATGATGACACTTGGATCGCTTGGGCACATTATGGCTCTCCATCTATGAAGATATAAGCATCACTTAACTGATAAAAAGGTAAATCAGAACTATTTTTCACAGTCTGCGGAAACATCTAAAGCACAGATGTACAAAATATACGTGCCAAGTCCTCATCTATTTACAGTTCCAACTCACAAACAGTCTTTACTTCTTCAAAATGCACACAGTGAACAAGTGAGGCTGATTAATTCAATTTTCACTGAGAGCTCTGTTCAGCGTCAAGCACTTTGTTGTGTTTTTAATCTTTTTGTCACAATAAATTGCTTATGAGTTACCTGTGGCTTTTTCTGCAGCTGCTCAGAGATAGTTGCAGCAAATGAGCCTATGAGAAGGAGGCAGGGAAAACAGAGCAAGTCACCCCGGATGACATTGAAAACTATCTTCCCAGTTTTCATTTAGTGTGAACGAGGTAGAGATGTATGTCATGGTCCGCTTTACAAACATGAATAAGCCAGTCGGCTGTGATCACGGAGAGCCTTTCTCCACGAGGGAAAACACTCAAAAATGGGTGACGACATCCTGGCTAGATGCAAGCTGGAACACTGCAGTCAAACCTGGGCACAACACATTAGGGAGAACCTCAATTTGCTAATACCGTACCGGGGATGAAAAGACTTAAGTTAACGTGGAGAGACTAGTAAGAGTGGAACTGCTCTTCCGAGAGCCAAGTAGGTTAAGGGTAGATTTGATAGAAGTGTTCAAAAATTAATTAATGAGAATATGAAAGGAGGACTGGCTTGCACTGGCAGAGGGGTTGATAACCAGAGGACACAGATTCAAAGCAAGAACAAAGAACAAAGAACAGTACAGCACAGGGACAGGCCCTTCGGCCCTCCAAGCCTATGCCGATCATGATCCCTGCCTAAACTAAAACCGTATGCACTTACGGAGTCCGTATCCTTCCATTCCCATCTTATTCAAGTATTCATCTAGTTGCCCCTTAATGCCACTATCATTCCTGCTCCCACCACCTCCCCGGGCAGCGCGTTCCAGACATTCACCACCCTCTGTGTAAAAAACTTGCCTCACACATCTCCTCTAAACTTTTCCCCACGCACCTTAAACCTATGTCCTCTGTTGACTTTTCTACCCGAGGAAAGAGCATCTGACTATCCACTCTGTCCATGCCACTCATAATCTTGTAACTCAAAGTAGTCGGCAAAAGAAAAAGGGATGACATAAGGGAAAACAATTGTTGCACAGCAAGTTGTTTTGCTTTGGGATGTACTGCTTGAAAGGCTGGTGGAAGTCAATTCACCAATCCCTATGAATGAAGGTCACCCAGGATCACCATGCCTAGCACATCAATTACAAAAATGGTGCAGCCTGCTTCGAAAGCAAGCACACATTAGAGGCAGAGAGATTTTGCACGGAGAGGAAATTCAAAGCCAGCAACCTGTCCAAAACTCGCAATAGTCTGATCTGCTCTGCAGAACAACCTTCTGGGTACAGATTGACTCCAGCAGTTTAAAAAGTACCTGGATGAGCACTTGGCACATCATAACATCAGGTCTGAAGGTGGATAAATCACCTGGACCAGATGGACTACACTCTAGGGTTCTAAAAGAGATAGCTGAAGAAATTGTGGAGGCATTGGTGGTGATAGAACATAGAACATAGAAAAAATACAGCACAAACAAGCCCTTCGGCCCACAGGTTGTGCCGGTCATGTCCCTACCTACCTAGGCTTATATATAGGCTTACCTATAACCCTCAATCCTATTAAGTCCCATGTACTCATCCAGAAGTCTCTTAAAAGACCCTATCGAGTTTGCCTCCACCACCACTGACGGCAGCCAATTCCACTCACCCACCACCCTCTGAGTGAAAAACTTACCCCTAACATCTCCTCTGTACCTACTCCCCAGCACCTTAAACCTGTGTCCTCTCATAGCAGCCATTTCAGCCCTGGGAAAAAGGCTCCGAGAATCCACCCGATCTATACCTCGCAACCTCTTATACACCTCTATCAGGTCACCTCTCATCCTTCGTCTCTCCAAGGAGAAAAGACCGATCTTTCAGGAATCACTGGAGGCAGGGAGGGTACCAGAGGACTGGAAAGTAGCTAATGTAACACCGCTGTTTAAGAAGGGAGGGAGGCAGCAGACGGGAAATTATAGGCCGGTTAGCTTGACTTAGGTTATTGGCAAGATTTTAGAGTCCATTATTTAAGATAAGATCGTAGAGTACTTGGAAATGCATGATAAAGTAGGACTGAGTCAGCATGGCTTTGTCAAGGGGAGGTCATTTCTGACAAATCTGTTAGAGTTCTTTGAGGAGGTAACAAGGAAGTTAGATAAAGGAAAACCAGTGGATGTGATTTATTTAGATTTCCAGAAGGCCTTTGACAAGGTGCCGCACAGGAGACTGTTAAATAAGTTAAGCGCCCATGGTGTTAAGGATAAGATCCTGGCATGGATAGAGGATTGGTTGACTGGCAGAAGGCAGAAAGTGGGGATAAAAGGGTCTTTTTCAGGATGGCGGCTGGTGACTAGTGGTGTGCCTCAGGAGTCAGTGCTGGGACCACAACTTTTCACAATATGCATTAACGATTTGGAGGAAGGAACTGAAGGTATTGTTGCTAAGTTTGCAGATGATACAAAGATATGGAGAGGGACAGGTAGTATTGAGGAAACGGGGGCTGCAGAAGGACTTGGACAGGTTAGGAGAGTGAGCAAAGAAGTGGCAATTGGAATACAATGTGGAAAAGTGTGAGGTTATGCACTTTGGAAGGAGGAATGGAGACATAGACTATTTTCTAAATGGGGAAATGTTTGGGAAATCAGAACCACAAAGGGACTTGGGAGTCATTGTTCAAGATTCTCTTAAGGTTAACGTACAGGTTCAGTCGGCAGTTAGGAAGGCAAATGCAATGTTAGCATTCATGTTGAGAGGGCTAGAATACAAGAGCAGGGATGTACTTCTGAGGCTGTATAAGGCTCTGGTCAGACCCCATTTGGAGTATTGTGAGCAGTTTTGGGCCCCATATCTAAGGAAGGATGTGCTGGCCTTGGAAAGGGTCGAGAGGAGCTTCAAAGAATGATCCCTGGGATGAAGAGCTTGACGTATAAAGAACGGTTGAGGACTCTGGGTCCGTACTCATTGGAGTTTAGAAGGATGAGGGGGGATCTTACTGAAACTTACAGGATACTGCGAGGCCTGGATAGAATGGACATGGAGAGGATGTTTCCACTTGTAGGAAAAACTAGAACCAGAGAGCACAACCTCAGGCTGAAGGAATGATCCTTTAAAACAGAGATGAGGAGGAATTTCTTCAGCCAGAGAGTGGTGAATCTATGGAACTCTTTGCCGCAGAAAGCAGTGGAGGCCAGGTCATTGAGTGTCTTTAAGACAGAGATAAAGAACAAAGAACAAAGAAAATTACAGCACCGGAACAGGCCCTTCGGCCCTCCAAGCCTGCACCGACCCTGCTGCCCAACTGAACTAAAACCCCCTACCCTTCCAGGGACCATATCCCTCTATTCCCATCCTATTCATGTATTTGTCCAGACGCCCCTTAAAACTACTATCGTATCTGCTTCCACCACCTCTCCCGGCAGCGAGTTCCAGGCACCCACCACCCTCTGTGTAAAAAAACTTGCACAGAGGGTAGATAGGTTCTTGATTACTAAGGGGATCAGGGGTTATGGGGAAAAGGCAGGAGAATGGGGATGAGAAAAATATCAGCCATGACTGAGTGGCAATGCAGACTCGATGGGCCAAATGGCCTAATTCTGCTCCTACGTCTTATTGTCTTATGGTCTATGGTCTTAACATTCAGGGTTATGGGCCAAGTGCTGATAGATGGGATTAGGTGGGAGTTCAGGAGTTTCTCACGTGCCGGAGCAGACTCGATGGGCTGAAGGGCCTCTTCCGCACTGTATGATTCTATGATTCTAACAGTTACCTACATAGTCAGCGGAACCTTACCAAACAGCCCAGACAATGGACAGTGTTACCTTCGCCTCAAAGAACATCAATCTATGATTCTATGAAGTTGGTAAATAAAAGTACTATGTTTATAAAGTCAAATAGCATCATAACAGGAAAAGAATAGCATGAGTAATTAAATATTAAAATTAATGCAACACTCAGCTATATCTTAAATTAGGCTAAATTTAATTAGCTTCATTTTGTTATACATAGGGTGACAATAATGTTCATGATAAAAGTTTTGATTTTTTAAAACGCCTAAGCAGCAATCAACAATTTGCATTTAACGAGTACTGTCAACATCGTCAAATGTCTTAAGGTACTTCACAGGATTGTTCTCAAACACAAGTTTGACACAGTTCTGCATGCCCAGATATTAGGCCAATTGTAACAAAAGTTGTTCAATGAGAAGTGTTTTAAGGAAAATCTGAAAGGAGGAGCGAGAGGTAGAGAAATGGAAAGGTTCAAGAAAGCACCTCCAGGGCCCAGGGTAGCTGGAAGCATGGCCACTAATGGTGGAGTGATTCAAATAGTAAGTTATCAACTCTGAGAAAGAACTCGAAACGTTGACCCCATTTATTTCTCCACATATGGGCAGCACAGTGTCAACACTGCTACCTCACAGCGCCAGGGACCCCGGGTTCAATTCCGGCCTGGAATTACAGTCTGTGTGGAGTTTTCAAGTTCTCCCCGCATGGGTTCCCTTCGGATGCTCCGGTTTCCTCCCACACTCCGGAGGTGTGCAAGTTAAGTGGATTGGCCATTCTAAATTGCCCCTTATTGTCCAAAGATGTGTAAGTTAAGGGGATTACCCATGGTAAATGCATGGGGTTACAAGAATAAGGTGGGGTGTCAGCCAGGTAAGATGCCCTTTTGGAGAGTCAGTGCAGACTCGATAGGCTGAATGGCCTCCTTCTGTACTGTAGGGATTCTATGGTTCTATCTGCTCCCAGACATGCTGAAATTTCCAACATTTTCTGTTTTTGTTTCAAATAGTGGGTGTTGTTGGGTTCCTCAAACACAGAAAAGAAACCCAACATTCTGGGTGTGATTTTCCCACCTCACTGCACTGGTCAAGAAAGCAGCGGGGCGGGAAATTTAAGCGGGAGGCTAAAAATCAGAGTTGTGCACGGCATCTGGCTGGTTGCGATCTTCCCAGGCCATTTGATCTGATATAATCAGCCTCGTGCCGGGGAAGGGGGGGTGGTGTGATGTCCATGGGATGAGGGGGGATGGAGGGGGTGGTGTATGGTTGACAGATCTCCCATACACTGTGTACATTTGTATGCAATATATGGGAGATCAAGGCTCATGCCTAGCAGTCCACAGCCAGCTTCCTGGCAAGCTTGGGCTCTGCCCCATCCCTACCAGTGTGAAACTCCTTACTGCTGAGACAATGAACCTCTTCGGTTTTCAAACTTCCGTGACACTTCGAAATTTGGGGGAAAAATTTCACCCTATATATTTAAAAATTTTGTTCTTATTGCTATTTTTTTCTTTTTTTGAACCCCAGAACAAAAGAATTCTCTTCTCAATTTCTGGAATACTGTACCTTGTTATTGCCTAGGGAACTACTTACAGCCTGGGACTGTTCGGACCAACCTCAAAGGGAGCTACAGCGTTTGATAAGCTAACCTTGCTATCAGAGGCAGTAGGTCAACTGGGACAATGACTTCCAAAACCCCAGACCCTCAACATTAATGTAGACGTAAGAACAAAAGAACATGAGAACTAGGAGCAGGAGTAGGTAATCATCCCCTTGGAGCCTGCTCTGCCATTCAATACAACCATGGTCAATCTCATCTCCAGCTTCCTGCCAGCTCATCATAACCCTTCATCCTGCTCCTAATTAAAAACCCTATCTATCTCCCAACTTCTGAATGGACCTACCTCGCATTAAGTTGATCTTTCTCTACGCCCTAGCTATGACTGTAAAACTACATTCTGCACCCTCTCCTTTCCTTCTCTATGAACGGTATGCTTTGGATAGCACGCAAGAAACAATACTTTTCACTGTATACTAATACATGTGGCAATAATTAATCAAATCAAATCAAAAATATATTTGTTTTATGTTGTGGCATCCACTGCACTCTTGGGTAGGGAATTCCACAGATTTGAGTTACCTTTTGAGTAAAGGAATTCCTCCTCAGTCCTGTTTTAAACCTGCCACCCCTCAGCCCAAAACTATAAATAAACATCTCTTTGAAGTCATTGTGGAGGAAGAAGGTCACATGACCCCAGACTCTGGCTCTTGGGACAGTTTAATATTACATTTCTGGACTGCACAACCTATTTGTTGTTTTACCATCTAATTGGCAAGGCACAAAGAAGCTGACTTGGGTCTGGGCAGGACAATCAGCCCACCTGACCTGGCCTGACTCTGACTGAAGATTTCACACTATTGTCTATTGAACTGATTCAATTTCAGATTGCCTCCTTCATCTTGCAACACCAACACCACCTGAAAAGCAAATCTTACAATGCCGGTCTCCAGCCAGCTGAACTCAAAGTGCCTATGTGATAGACTTTCTCATTGGGTCTCACGTGAACTTTATGGTGTAAACTTTCTTTTCCCTATCCCTCCCTGCACTGTGTGAATGTGGAGAAGGGCCTTGCCAACACTCCTTTCCCTGCGTTTTGAAGTGTGAGATAAACTAACCTTCCGAGTTCACCCTAATTCAAGTTTGCTGCAGGATTATTGGTAAAATTAGATCACACAAAAATAACCAAGGAGTTGGGAAAAACAATACCCCACTGCTTATGGGGTAAGCAGTGGGGGCAGAATTTCCCGGCCATTCATCCCAGTGGGATTCTCCGCTCCCGCTGAAGTGAATGGAAATTTGGCTGAGCGCCAAATACCTGGCCTCGCTTGCAGCAACAGTGGGGCGTAAATGGCTGGAAAATTCCAGCCCGGGAGATAAGCCAGCGTTGCCGAATCTGGCCCCCTCCTGTCGGTAACAGTATGCAAGAAGCCAGAAATGGAAAAATGCAGAGATCTGTAGAGAGAGGGGCAGCACGGTGGCCCGGTGGCACAGTGGTTAGCACGGCTGCCTCACAGCCATGTTCAATTCTGACCTTGGAATGACTATCTGTGTGGGAGTTTGCACGTTCTCCCCGTATGTGCGTGGGTTTCCTCCGGGTGCTCCGGTTTCCTCCCACAGTCCAAAGATGTGTAGGTTAGGTGGACTGGCCATTCTAAAGTGCTCCTTAGTGTCCCAAGGTGTGTAGGTTAGGGGGTATGGTGGGGTAAATATGTGGAGTTATGAGGATAAAGTATATTTAAAGTTTATTTATTAGTCACAAGTAAGGCTTTCGTTAACACTGCAATGAAGTTACTGTGAAATTCCCCTAGTCACCACACTCCGGCGCCTGTTTGGGTCAATGCACCTCACCAGCACATCTTTCAGACGTGGTAGGCCAGGGAGTCGGTACAGACTCGATGGGCTGAATGGCCTCCTTCTGCACTGCAGGGATTCTATGATTCAATGATCTGCAAAGGGTTTATGGAAAAAGGGACAAGTGAGATCACAAGAGGTGTTTGGAAACAAGAATGTATTTTTCTTTAAATCCAAATAAATCCACGTAGATTTTCTAAAAAACGCTTTTAACTGATTTCTTGAGAAGAAATGAAGAATAATTTGTTCACTGGTATTTTGAGGATGGGTTTTCTCACAGGTAAGTGGATTTAAAGTTAGAACAACCACGAGCGACAGACAGCGCAGTGAAAGATCGTTAAGCGCTTAATTGTCGTCCTGAAATACGTTATGACAGAATAGCTTTTAGAACATTTGTCTGTTTGGAGTGATAAAAGAAGCGATGCTTGTTCTTACCTCCAGCAATCTGCTTGATGCAACTCATCATAGGATGATTTAAGAAATGTCCATTAAGCCTAACAAGCCAATCGCTCTTTGATAAATCAACTTGACTTGCCTTCCTTCTCAAATCTAATTTATTTTCTCTCTGGGAATGCATTTAATTGCCTTTTGAACCTGTTACACATCTTTTCCTGGCAAAGAGATAGGGATGATAGATATAATTGACACTCTGTGGAATTACACAGAATGTACAGCATTGCAACAGGCCGTTGAGTCCAGCTAATTGCAATGTTTATGCGCCGCACAGGCCTCCTCCCACTCTATTTACTTCATTACACTCTGTCAAAATGTCCGTCTATTCCTATTCTCCCTCATGTACTTATTTGCCCTTCAACCAAGATGGAGCAGCACGAATGAGAAGATATCAGCATTCCCGCTTTGTGAGTTGAATACCTTACTTTTATTTGATTGTCCATCCAATGAGCAGAAGAGGAAGTTAAGTGTGTTGATGCTCAAAGGGCCGAATGGCCTACTCCGGCTTCTATTTTCTATGCAGCCGAGATTGGGACACCTGAGGCGAGCATCACTGGGCCTGCTCCTGTGGTGACCCTCTACATTAGAGGATCTCCGTCATACACAACCATTGAGGAACAATGGTCATCAGGGAGAGTTAATACATGGGTGAGAATGAGACCAAAAGAGCTCTGACAAAGGATCATCTGGACTCAAAACATCAGCTCTTTTCTTTCCTCCCAGATGCTGCCAGACCTGCTGAGATTTTCCAGCATTTTCTCTTTTGGTTTCAGATTCCAGCGTCCGCAATAATTTGCTTTTAACCAGTGAGAATGGGAAATGGATTGACCAGAAGGCAACTGACAAGGAAAGGAATTAGTCTTTGAACAAGTTTGGCAGATCACTAGACCATTGCCTCCCCTTAAGGGGTAGTTGTAGTATCGCTAGACTATTAATCCAGAAACCCAGCTAATGTTCCAGGGACCCAGGTTCGAATCCCGCCTTGGCAGATGGTGGAATTGGAATTCAATTTTAAAAATCTGGAATTAAGAATCTACTGATGACCATGAAACCATTGCCGATTGTCGAAAAAACCCATCTGGTTCACGAATGTCCTTTAAGGAAGAAAATCTATCATCGTTATCTGGTCTGGCCGACATGTGACTCCAGATCCACAGCAATGTGGTTGACTTTCAACTGCCCTCAGCCAAATAGGGACGGGCAATAAATGCTGGCCAGCCAGCGACACCCATGTCCCACAAATGAATAAAACAAAAAACCAGCGTTGTCTGGAAATAGTAAGAGCTGTAAAAAGTTCCAGCAATGGTGGTCGATCCCCAATAGAATATGTGTAAAACACAACAATTGCCCAATAAATTATATGGTGAATATTTTTCATATCTCCTGCCCTAAAAGATGGCTGATGAGACAACAAACAGACTATGTACGCTGCAGAGGATTGACGTTAACAATAAATCATGTTAGATTTCAATAAAATAAAATTTAAAAAACACTCCTGTCAGCAGAACATGAAAAGTACATATTTGTTTCCCAGCAAACAAAAGATGGGAACTTGTGTTACATTCTCGATGATAAAGAAGAATAAAATTGAAATGTCAGTATCCTATCTACATGCAATGCTGCATCCTCCACAAGTGAAGGAATCAACACAGTTAAATCAAACACAGAATCCCCAGAGAAAATGAATGTTACGCTGTTTACCACAGTACTCAAGTTTCCTCGAACTTCTGTTGTGTTCATAATTAGGACGGCGGAGGAATTAGACACAATGCAGTTGGCATGATAATTTTTAAAAAGCCACATGCTATATTCCAGCAATCAAACAAACCAAAGGTGGCCATGCTTCAGTGATTAATAAGAAGTCTTTCCTAGCTATTCAGCATATTCAATCATTACCAAGAGACCCAATTAGCTTACTTGGATTTTTTTTTGGTCTATAGGATTACATGGAGAACAGTGAACAATGTTCACCAATTAATATTATGTTATTGTTACTGCTGAAAAGACAAACACAATTACACATCGGCAACTGCAATTCAAGTTGTAGATCTGAAAAATACAATACAGAGTCTAAGGGGATGGAACTAATGATCTCCCCTTATCTAATTCATGCAAGAGTATTATTTTCAGTTTGGTTATTTATCTTCATTACATGTCATAAATCACAAAGCACATTTCCTAACAAGAACGTGAAAAAAAAAAGCTATGTTTCTCTGTCTTTGCCTCCATTTTGCAGGCTGCAACTCAACGATAGAGAACTGGATACAAATCCTCGTGTCACTGCGATGACACAAGACACATTCCTGTCAGAATGGAGGAACTCAGCAAGTGAAATCAGATAGCAAATTGCAGTCAAAATCACCTGTTTCTCAAACATAGCCAGAGAGTAATGATGCCAATTATCATTTGCAACAATGGAGAATTGTGTGCCATTGACACTATACACCGTGTCCTTGAAGTGAGAATGAATAGCACGATGATAATACATCTGAATCAAAGTGAACAATAATAGCTTGAGGCTGAAGCAAATGTACTTCACAAATAGACTGCCCACTGCCCACTGCCACTTTACTTGCAGATTGTTTGTCGGCGAGTAGTGTCGCAGGCACAAAGGGGATACATTTCATGATTAGGAAACTATTTTCCTCGCTGATTGATTTGAAATTAATTCCAAAGGCATTCTGCATGTTGGTTGCTGCATCAAACAACAAAATGTTAATCTTGCAATGGTTCAGTATATTATAAATGACCAAAGCATCGCGTTACAGCCAGCTATAATCCGTTACCCCAGATACAGGCATTCTTCAAATGGTTAATTGTGCGTCACACCCACACAACTGTGGCCACATCCTTTCCCAGAGGGTGAGAGGAGGAAATGGAGGGGAGGAAAGGGAGGAAGAAAGAAAAAATAAGAATTGAAAGACGAGGAAGGAAGAAAAGAAAGGAAGGAAAGAAGGAAGGAAGGAAGGAAGGAAGGAAGGAAGGAAGGAAGGAAGGAAGGAAGGAAGGAAGGAAGGAAGGAAGGAAGGAAGGAAAGAGAGGGAGGAAGGGAGGGAGGGAAGGAGGGAGGGAAGGAGGAAAGAAGGAAGGAAGAAAGGGAGAGATGGGAGGAAAGGACAGAGGGAGGAAGGGAAGAAGGAAGGAAGAAAGGGGAGATGGAAGGGAGGGAGGAAGAGGGAATTCATTTATATAGCAACTTTCATGATTTCTGGATGTCCCAAAGTGATGAACAATCAGAAACATTTGAAATGTAGTCACTGTTGGAATGTAGGAAATGCAGCAGCCAATCTATGCAGAGCAAGATCCCACAAGCAGCAATGTGAAAATCACCAGATAATGTTTTTTTTATGTGTGGGACAAGGGATAAATATTGGAGGAACTCCACTGCTCTCCTTTGACATCGTACCTGTCTATTCCACATTCTAAATTATTATATTTTATTAAGTAAAGGAATGTTAAAAGGATATCATAACATACCAGGTCAATTTTGCTGTAATAGAGCACACTGATGTGTTTTTATTTTAAAAGAAAGATTCATAACACACAGGCTTCAGTTGGTAAAAGACACCTCATTAAATCATTATCAATCATTCATCTACTCAATTGGAATATTACACATCACCCTCACAAGACTCAGCTTTTGGTTGAACGTCTCATCTGAAAGATGTCACTGACTATAAGGCAGCTCTCACTGAATATCACACGGGCAGCTGAGATTGAGGGTGGGATTTTCTGGCCGCACTTGCCCCAAAATTGGAAAATGCCACCTGAAGTCATGAGGTCAACAGACCTTTGCATGGTCCGCTCACCCCCCGCCCCCCCACCCCCCACTCCGATTCCCGTGGCAGACAAGACAGGAAAATTTCCCCCCTATGAGTTTAAGTGGCTGGAGTCAACTTGTGGTCGACTAAAAATAGGATCCATAAAATATAAAGTAGGCACTAATAAATTCAGTAGTGACTTGAGAAGCAACTCAGAGAGTGGATAGAATGGGGAACTCATTGCCACATGGACTGTTTGGAGTGAATGGCACTGATGCATTGAAATAAATAAATTGCTTCTTTCCCTTTGCTTCCTCTTTCCCCTTTTTTCTCAATTTTGCCTCTCTCCCACCCATTCCCCATCCCCCCATATCTTCATCTGTCATGGTTTACCCTCTGATTTCAGCTTCTCTGCCATTTGGCCTTTCACACCTTCTATTCTCTCAATGGGTTGCCATTATCATAGAAACCATAGAGTCATAGAAACCCTACAGTGCAGAAGGAGGCCACTTGGCCCATCGAGTCTGCACCGACAACAATCCTACCCTGGCCCTATCCCCACAACCCCAAATATTTACCCTGCTAACATACACATCCCGGGAGAGTGAGGGGCAATTTAGCATGGACAATACACCTAACCTGCACATCTTTGAAGCCTTTCCTCTTGTTTTTGTGGCTATGACTCATCTTTCATTCCCTCACCCTGCAGTATAAATATCTCCCACTTTCTATGCCTTTTGGCTTTGAAAAAGGGTCATCTGGACTCGAAATGTCAGCTCTTTTCTCTCCTCACAGGTGCTGCCAGGCCCGCTGAGATTTTCCAGCACTTTCTCCTTTGGTTTCAGATTCCAGCACCGCAGTAATTTGCTTTTATCCATTGAAATAGAAGCTGTCTCAGCAAATGAGGGAGAAAGGAATAGAAAGATATGCTGATTGTGATGCTCAGTTGTTTGTTTATGTGACTCTGTTCAGTACTGATGCTTCTACTGTCATGAAAATATAGATAATTCCAGTGAAATGGAGATAATGTGTAGAATTCATATATAATTATGGTAGCGTGCCTTAGAATTGAATAAATGGTTGCATTTGTTAAACAGACCTTACTCAGAAGCCTTTGCACACATGCCCGGATATCTTTGAATCTGACTCACCAAGTGAACTTTTCCAAAGCCTTTGACATCAACGTACAGGCTGTGATCTAAGGTCAACAAAGGACATCAATATTTACAGCACAGGAATAATTCAGAACAAAGCAGAATATTTAAACCCTGTCTACCCTACATTCTAAATGATTAATTTTTAAGGAAAGGAATGTTAAAAGGATATCATAACATACCAGGGTCAACTTTGGCTGTAAAAGGGCACACTGACTTCAGCTGGTACAGGAAACCTCCTTTAAATCAAGATCAATCATTCATCAACTTCATTGGAATATTGCACATCACTCATACAAGATTCAACTTCTGCTGATCATAAAGATAAAAGAGAAAGGCTTTGACCGTTTGTTGACCTCATCATGGACAAAGGAATCTTAAACTGACCATGCAGTAAAGATAAAGTTTAAATTCCTTTTCAGAAAACGCAAGTTACTAAAATAAGAAACAAGTATTTAGTTTAGTTTATTTATTTGTGTCATGTGTCAGCTTATATTAACACTGCAATGAAGTTACTGTGAAAAAAGTCATTATCCAAATCACTATTGAAATAAATCATAAAAAGCTACTGACCTGATAAATGCTTACAATGTTCGCATAATGAAGTAATGAAGTAGGGCGGCACAGTGGTTAGCATTGCTGCCTCATAGCGCCAGTGACCCAGGTTTGCTTCTGGCTTGGGTCACCGTCTGTGTGGAGTTTGCACATTCTCCCCGTGTCTGTGTGGTTTCCTTCGGGTGCTCCGGTTTCCTCCCACAGTCCAACGATGTGCAGATTAGTTGGATTGGCCATTCTGCAGGAAATGGCTAGTTTATACCCAAGAGAAGGTGAGTGCTAAAGGAGTGTTCCTGATCCACGATGGCTCCAAAAAGGAGTTAAGATGATCATTCGGTTTGGCCCATGCTTGATTGGTTAAGCCTGGGTGTGAACTCAGAAACAAAGTGAACTAATTGTCGAAAGAGCTGGAAGCTAGAAGCGTAGCGCAGACATTTTAAAGCGCTGAATAAAACGCTATCTCTGAATAGTGCTGTGATTTAAGATATAGAACACTGACGGTGTTTATAGGAATTAGAGTTCATATATTTGCCAACCAATTTAGCAATATCCCTGCCGTGAAAATCCAGTTTGGGATACCGCTGTGTTTTTCACCATATGATAGTACCACTGTAATCACAGGTTCATAAGATACCGGAGCAGAATTAGGCCATTCGGTCCATCGAGTCTGCTCCGCCATTCGATCATGGCTGATACGCTACTCATCCCCATTTTCCTGCCTTCTCCCCATAACCCTTCAACCCATTACCAATTAAAAATCTGTTTAACTCCTCTTCAAATTTACTCACTGTTCCAGCATCCACCGCACTTTGGGGTAGCGAATTCCACAGATTCACAACCCTTTGGGAGAAGTAGTTTCTCCTCAACTCTGTTTTGAATTTGCTACCCCTTATCCTAAGTTCGAGTTTACCTACTTGTATTTCTCCCGTGTATTGTTTTTCAAGTATGTGTTTATACCAAATCTCAGGTAAGGCTGTTTGTGACACATTGTAAAAGGAGGGCTTTGACCCTGAGAAATTTGGACTTGAGCTTGGACTGGGATCATGAAAGGTGTCAGGACCACTCGAGCTCCAGACCAGCCATCGTTACCATGGTCCCTGATGGGCTGAAGGCAGTGAGACCCGTTGCTTGTTTTCATTTCTCGTGGATTTATTTCATATTATTTACTCTTTTTCATTAAACCATTGTAACAGTTTAGAGATTATGGCTGGAATTTTACCGCCCTGCCCACCACGCAAATCTTAGCGGGCGAGGGGCGGACCGTGGAAAGGTCCAATGACCTCGGGCAGGATTTTAAGGTTTCAGGATGAGTGAGGCCATAAAATCCCGCCCTATAATTCTAATCTGTCTCTTATTTAAATTTTTCCGGACCATTAAAAGAACAAAACAGAACATGGAGTGAGATGATATATGGGAGGCTTCTCTGGAGCATAAACATTAAATGGAACAGTTAGGCTGAATGTCTTCTTTCTGTGCTGGAAATGTTATGCAATTTGAGGTTTTTGGTTTGGGAAATTGTCTATCAGATTTCATTATTATTTTTGTGCACCCTCAAATGACAGAAATTACGGCACATTGGTCCACTGGCATTTTAATTTATTTTAAACGTAGGGAGGACAAGTGTGACATTAGTGCCCCCTTAAGAAAGGTTTATTTGAATCATGCTCTCTGCAGCTCTCACAGTCAGCGTGTCTCATGTTCACAGCCTCAGGTGATGTCATTGTTGGGAGGAGAAAAACAACTGTGGGCAGCTCAGGTGACAGAGATTTCATTTTCACTTTCAGTTTGGAGCTGCAAGCTAGAGTTGGGCTTTGGAAGGGACAGTAAGCCAAAAAGAAGAGTTTTCCCTCTCTCCCTGGTGTTTTGAAAGTTCTGTTGGTTTTCCTGAAGGGTAAAAATCTATTGTTCTTGGGGGCTGGACCAAAGTCTCTCAGGGTGTTTTGGGAAGCTGTCTTGTCTTCAAATTGTTCTGAGTCTCAAGAGCATTGGACTGCAGAACTCAACTAATGACCTCGATCCCAGTATCACGTGAGCATTAGTCTGTGCTGTGTTAAACCCATGAAGACTTTTTTTTTGTTGTCTAGCTGTTTTGATTTTAATTGGAACACATTAGAGATATTCATTAAGAGTTATACATTATAGTGGCTGTTTTGTTTCTTGTTTTTAATTGATAAAAGCTCTTGCTAATTTTCTTACTATACATGTTAACTATATTCTTAATTAAACTTTGTTTGATAAAAGCTCCCTATTGGGCCACTTGAATTATACCTGAAGTGAAACATCTCATGCTTATCCTAGCCAAATTCAAGATGCAAAATTTATGATTTGGGCGAGCTTCATAAAACATTTTGGAGTTTCTGACCTGAACCATAACATGAACACTTCATGAGAAGTAGATATTTAGTGAGCTATGTGTGTTGATCTAAAGTAAAGTAAATATAAGGAAGAAACAGTCAATGGTGTCACGCTTTTAATGTTGTGAGAATAATGATTGCCATAGCATCATATTTTCATATCTGGCCAATGTTCAATATTATTTTGCAGACATTCTCCGTATCTGCCCCACATTGACTGGATAATTAATTGAATACATAAGTATTCTTGTTCACAACGTAGGTAAAATCTCTCGATCCGCAGCCTAATTAATTTTCCATTAGGATGAGCGTGTTGGATTAAAAGATCTGTTTACATTATACTTTGAGTTTTTAACATTGAATGATGAGCAATTTACAAGGAAATGGAGCTAAAGTATCACGACTATGCCTTACATACTGCCAGTCCCCGAATCAGAGAAAACCAGCACATATAATCCTGCTAACACGATCAAAGTATTGATCAATTACTTTATCAATGAACATTGCTAAAATAAATAGTCCCGTTGTTATCACTTTGCTTTATGTGCAAGTTTTGCTGGGTGTGAGTTGACTGTCATTACAATAGTCACGACACATTGAAAAGTATTTCATTGGCTGTGAAATACTTTGATATATCCTGGAGGCAATGAAATTTGTCATATAAATGCAAGCCTGTTTTCCTTATTAATAGGACACAGTGAAGTACACTTTCCTGCAGGAAGTGTTTGGTCCAGTTTCAGATCAAAATTCATAAACTGTGGCCGGAACTCTCCGGCCATTCACGCCCTGTTGCCACTGCCAGCGAGGACGGAGAATTTGGCGCTCAGCCAAAAGTTCATTCACTGCAGCGGCACCGGAGGATCCCGGAGGAGGTCGGAGCTTTCTGGCACTCATGGCTGATACTGTAAAGTTGACCACTTCTCTGGAAAATCTTTATGAATTGCGTTGCAAGTCTGCCACATGGAATTTTACACCGAGGGACTGTTAAGGTTCACTTCAAATGGAGACTCTTGAAAAGAAACCATTAAAGATGCAAAACGCTGGACTTCGATCAGCTGCACATCAGATATTCAAAACTCCCTGTGGAGGACAGAATAACCCCCAACTCCTGCTGATTTTCCATCTCAAAAATGTGTCAAAAGATGAAAGATCAAAAAAAAACTGTGATGACTACAACAATGGATGCAAGACATGGTAATTGAATGTCCCTCTGCGATATAGAAGTAAGTTTAAAACTGCCTCTGACAAGCAGCAAGAAAAGAAATATGACATTCATCTAGAAATGTGCAAGAAAGATTTCTCATTCCCTCTCTCTGCCTTACGGTCTCTGGAAGCAAATAAGTGTGTCTTCAATGAAATGCAGGCCTGAAACAAACCAAAAGGGCTTCAACTGGGTGCAGACCTGGACAAAAATCAATTCCAGAATCCCACCGGAAACCAAGTCACTTCGCCGGCCGCAATTCTCCACAATCTACACCTCGGAAACAAGCACGCCACTCTGTTAAAGGGCAATTAGGGACAACATAACATAAAAAACATAAGAACTAGGAGCAGGAGTAGGCCATCTGGCCTCTCGAGCCTGCTGCACCATTCAATAAGATCATGGCTGATCTTTTCGTGGACTCAGCTCCACTTACCCGCCCGTTCACCAAAACCCTTAATTCCTTTACTGTTCAAAAATTCATCTATCCTTGCCTTAAAAACATTCAATGAGGTAGCCTCAACTGCTTCACTGGGCAGGGAATTCCACAGATTCACAACCCTTTAGGTGAAGGAGTTCCTCCTCAACTCAGTCCTAAATCTGCTCCCTCTTATTTTGAGGCCGTGCCCCCTAGTTCTAGTTTCACCCGCCAGTGGAAACAACTTCCCTGCTTCTATCTTATCTATTCCCTTCATAATCTTATGTGTTTCTATAAGATCTCCCGGCATTCTTCTGAATTCCAATGAGTATAGCCCCAGTCTACTCAGTCTCTCCTCATAAGCCAACCCTCTCAACTCCGGAATCAACTTAGTGAATCTCCTCTGCACCCCCTCCAGTGCCAGTCTATCCTTTCTCAGGTAGGGAGACAAATGCCAGCCTTGCCAGTGAGACCCACATCTCATGAAATAATTTTTTAAGACTTGTGGTAAATAGCATAGATGCGCTTAAGGAGCATTGGGATGAACACAGGAGGGAACAGAACGATATATAACTAGAATGAGATGAAGAAAGGTAGAAGCAGGCTTATGTAGAGCATAAACGCCAACATAGATCTGTGGGGATGAATGGCCAGGTGGGAGGGTATAGATTTTCTGACAATATGAAAGGCAAGAAGAAATTCTGAGCTTTTATGAAACCTTGCTAAGATTTCAGTGGAACTACATGTACACAATATTGGACTTCAAACTGTAGGGAGGGCTTTGAGCTGAAGAGAATCATAGAATCATATGCTTGGGTTTCTTCCAGGTGCTCTGGTTTCCTCCCACAGTCCAAAGATGTGTGGGTTAGGTGGATTGGCCATGCTAAATTGCCCCTTAGTGTCAGGGGGACTAGCTAGAGTAAATGCATGTGGTTACGGGGATAGGGTTGGGTGGGATTGTGGTCGGTGCAGACTCGATGGGCCAAATGGCCTCCTTCTGCACTGTAGGATTCTGTGATTCTATGATAGTTCCCTATTGCTTTCTCCATGGTAATACCTCAGCCAATCAGGGTTGATTTGCTTATAAATCAGCACCCTTTTGTGATGTAGCACAAATGATTTTGATCCTTTGAAATTTGGCATTCCTGCATTTGTCCTGGTGAGTGCAGGATGAAAACTGTCAACGACATGCCTCTCTTTTCAGCCATATTCACCGATAAGATGTTTAGAATCCTTAGAGTGCAGAAGCAGGCCATTCGGCCCATCAAGTCTCCACCGGCTCTCCAACAGAGCATCTTATCCAGGCTCTATTCCTGTAACCCCACATGATTATCCCACCAATTCCCCAAACCCAGATATCTTTGGCCACTAAGGACAGAATTTTACTGGCGCGTCCGCCTGAGTTTCGCACGATCCCACCCACGGCCAACGGAGAATGCTGTTCTCCGAGCCTCGTCCACCCCCAGAATTGGGGCTGGCGTGCCGGTAAAATTCCGGCCTATGTGGCAATTTAGCATGGCCAATCTCACTAATCTGCAGATCTTTGGACTGTGGGAGGAAATCGGAGCTCCCGCAGGAAACCCACGCAGACACAGGGAGAACGTGCAAACTCCACAGAGATAGTGACTCAAGGCTGGAATCGAAACCAGGTCACTGGCACTGTGAGGCAGCAGAGCTAACCACTGTGCTGTGCCACAGAATACTGGTAATCCCTTTATGCATCGAGGTTTGAGGTTTTGAATTCACTGCTGGTGTTATGGTCTGGAGCTGAAATTATGTCAATGATATACTGGATAGATTGCTAAAAGAAAAGAAAGCTGATGGGATATGGAAACAGGCAGATTAAGTGCGATTAGGGTGGTGGAGGGTAAATGTTGACATGGTCTGAATGGACCAAATGGCCTGACTCTGAGTTGAACCTTTAGTCAGTGTGCCATATATGATTTCCAGGACAGACATTTCTGCATTATCTACCAATCAAAATGCACATTTTTAAAATTCATTCATGGGACATGGGCATTGCCGGCTGGCCAGCATTTATTGCCCATCCCTAGCTGCCCGAGGGCAGTTGAGAGTCAACCACATTGCTGAGGCTCTGGAGTCACAAGTAGGCCAGACCAGTTAAGGACGGCAGATTTCCTTCCCTAAAAGACATTGGTGAACCAGATGGGTTTTTCCAACAATCGACAATGGCTTCATGGCCATCAGTGGATTTTTAATTCTAGATATTTTGTATTGAATTCAAATTCCACCATCTGCTGGGCGGGATTCGAACCCAGGTCTCCCAGAACATTTGATGAGTTTCAGGATTAATAGTCTAGCGATTATACCTCTGGGCCATCACCTCCCCAGGATTTCACCCTAATGTCTAGAGATTTAAAGGTTGAAACCCAGGGAAAAATGAAGTTTAAAATTTATTTATTCATACCACAAGTAGGCTTACGTTAACACACCCCTAGTCGCCACACTCTGGCGCCTGTTCGGGTATACTGAGGGAGAATTTAGCACGGCCAATGCACCGAACCAACACGTCTTTTGGACTGTGGGAGGAAACCGGAGCACCCGGAGGGAACCCACGCAGTCACGGGGAGAATGTGTAGACTCCACACAGACAGTGACCCAAGCTGGGAATCGAACCCGGGCCCCTGGCGCTGTGAGGCAGCAGTGCTAACCACTGTCACAAACACAAGGCAACATATTCATAAAGTCAATGTTGCTTTATTACTCATGCTAATTGTTCAACAACCAGATTCCAATCATGAAACCTTAAGAGGAGAGTTTATCTGATGCCCAAATCGAAGGGTGTTTCGCGTTCTTGTCTAAAGTTAGTGCTTTTGATGTTGTCTTACTTCTAGGATTGGGTATTTTTTTCCGTCAACTTCTTCTTTTGGAGGGTAAAACTGTTCTGATTTATATTCTGGCTGCTGACAAACCAAACTCCTCAGTAATATTTCATCCTCTCTCTCTCTCTCTAATGCTAAAGCACTTTGCAAACGTCCCCACAGTCTCTTAAGGCACAGCTGCCTCCTTTAATCCAGCCCCTTCTTTGCATGAAAGTACATAGTATTAGTCTGCCTTCCGAGTTGTCAGTTTAACAATGCTGCCTCCTAGCCTTTGTTATTCATACTCTGAATCAGATTCTGCTTTTAGAGAAATCTAGCGTTTATTTTTGGCTTCCTCGAAACCGATATTGCAAAAAAAAAACCTCACAATCCTTCAGTTCAAATGAACAATGCACATTGATGGTAGTGGATGTCAAAGTCAGCGGCTTAAGTGCAGAACTTTGCAATATTATTCAGTCCATTCTCCCCAGTTCCGTCATTTGAAATTCCAATGCTTTTCATTCCTTCTGTTTTCACACCAGTAAAAGCCAGATTACTCTGACGGATGTTTGTTTGGTTGCAACGACTTTTGACATGAGGAATTACAGCTTCAATCTCTTAGATGGAAAGTTAATGTTCTGTGATCAGTGCCATCACTCTGTTTGTGATATTTTGTAATTCATTTGAATTTGATATAATCATGCTCAACATCCATACGTTTTAAAGCATGTTTCAGTTCTGTTTGCAAAGGAGCACAAATCCCAAATCGACATGCTCTCATCCTTGCTATTTGGGCTTGGGCTCATGGCTTATTTACTATCTTTCCTGTTGAGCTCACAGTTAATACTCCCCGACGTATTGATTGGATTCTTGTCGTGCTAATATTTAACTTAATGGAGATATTCCATTAGAATCTCTTGAATGATAATCCATGCTCATTGCTCCAAGACAGAAAGATCCAGTTTGAGAGGGAGCATCTATTTCGAGTGTAGCTTTACAGCTCCTTTAGGAGCTGACCCGAATTTTTTTCTTCCAGAGGGAAGAGGACATAACGTGCGGTCAGCCGGTGATGAATCTATTCTCATGGTCGGAAAATGGAGCAATTCCCTTGATCCTCATCACAAAGTCAGAACAGTAGTTTGACATTTTCCAAGCACCCAATATAGAATGGCATTTTTGGATTTATTGTGAAGTCTGACTCCAATGATATATCGAGAGGTCGGTCGCATTTGGATCGGTGAATTCTTGGGATGATTAAATGAGCAACTTAGGATCTGTGCCATCTGACTGCAGCATATATATTGGGGAATCATCTTTGACATTACTTTGCTCCTGATCCATTAACACAGGTCATAGGAACAGATGTTCTTTCTAATATCAAAGCTACTCCCTATGTAGAAGGCAAGCAGTGTCCCGAATGGAACAGGACAATGAAATAGCGCCAGCTATTGCATGGTAAAGACCAGGTCAACAACCTGAACAGGAAATTTAAATATGATATTGTTTAATGACTTTGTCTCAATAACCATTTCAAGAAGTGTTCATTCACTTGTGCTAATAACAGTCAAACTCACCTGGGGTGAAACCCTTGAACACTTCAGGAATTATCGAGAGTTTAATTGTGGCTCTGGTTAACAAGTTTCGGGGTTCTATTAGTCCAACGAGTACACCGAGAAGACTAAAAAAGTCAAAAATGTTATCCTGATGTTTAGCACAGGACAGAGAGATGAACCTTGATTTTTGAGATTAGTTGGCCTAATTTTGACAGCGATTAAAGGGGAACTGTATTCATGTAACAAATTTATCATTGTGACAAAAGTCAAGTAATTTATAGTTATGAAGTGAAGGAGCACTATAAATGCTTGAAATCAGAAAGGGAAAACACTTGAAACAAGTAGCACATAAATCATTCTCTGTAAAGAGGGAAAAGACAAAGGTAACATCTGAAGACAGGGTGTCCTTCTTCAGAACAGCCTTGCAGTTGAGATATTAAAGTAAGTAGCTGGCCGCTTGGTGTCATGAACCACAACTTATCCCTCAGACACATCTTCAAGTATGATTAAAAAGAAAAGGCTTCCACTTGTAAAGCACCTCAGAGTGCATCAAAGATTTCGCCACCAATAAAGTACATTTGAAGTGTAGTCAGTATTGTACTGCAGGAAAAGCATCTGCCAATTAGCACACAACAAGGTGCCACATACAGCAAGCGTGATAATAACCAAATAATTGTAGTCATAGAGTCATAGAGGTTTACAGCACGGAAACAGGCCCTTCGGCCCAACTTGTCCATGTCGCCCTTTTTTTTAATCACTAAGCTAATCCCAATTGCCCGCATTTGGCCCATGCCCCGCGATACCCATCTTATCCATGTAACTGTCTATAGACTGACCCGTGTAACTGTCCACAGTGTTGGCTGAAGGATGAATATTGGCCAGTGCACTGGGGTGAACTCCCAAAGTCTTCTTCAAAATAGTGCCATGGGATCTTTTATCTTCAACCAATAAATTAAAGATTTTATTTCCAATGCGCCAATATCATCACACACAAAGCCCCATCATGAAGTAAACTCTCAAGGATGACAAAGAATCATCCAAACGTTAGCTCTGTACAATTTGATTCGAACCTTCAGGTTTGGTAACATGTGGATATCATGGATTATTGCAAAGTATTTTGAGTCTGAATTGCATCTTTAATGCAGGGGATTTTTTTTTTCTCTCACCTACAAGCCTGAGTCCACAGAGGAGCTGGTTATATTAATTTGTGCTCTTTCACATACTGTTTCCCTTTGTTCCACAAGTGTTTCTTTTGTTACAACACGAGAGTTCAGCTCACAAGATTAATCATTGTCACTTTTAGTTTCACTGAGCAATATCCATGGTTAAAAATCAATCCCAAGGAGAGCCAAGTTAGTGCCTCCGACACATACTAAATCATGCCCTCCCTCATATTGCATGTGTAATAGACATTGTGACACATTGTGGGCAAAAATACACACACTTAAAAAAAAATAGTCTTAATACAAAAAACGTCCGAGCAAATATTATGATAGTTACGCAAACAGATCACACCAATGAGGCATTTTCAGAAAACTGGGTCAATTCTCACTCCATATGTAATGAAAAACTGAGGGATTTGTTGGTCACATTTCACAATGGAAGGAGAAATGTTTCCTTTGGCTGTAAGAGAAAATATAAACTCATACTTACATGCACCAACCGACTCAAGAACAGCTTCTTCCCTGCTGCCATCAGACATTTGGATGGACCGACCCGCCGAAATTTTACTGACCCGCTCAACATGGGAATCGGAGCGGGAGAGGGACGGACAATGGAAAGGTCTGTTGACCTTGGGCGGGATTTTATGGTTTCGAGACGAGTGAGGTTGTAAAATCCTGCCCACCATATATTAAGCTGATCTTCATCTACACTCTAGCTATGACTGTAACACTACATTCTGCACCCTCTCCTTTCCTCCTCTATGTACGGTATGTTTTGTCTGTATAGCGCGCAAGAAACAATACTTTTCACTGTATGTTAATACATGTGACAATAATAAATCAGATCAAAAACAGGTAGGTGTGTGAACATTTAAGTAAACACAGGTGTTCGAGGTGAATATTGTCCAGGACTCCGGGAAGTATTGCCCTGCTTTTTTCCAATTCTTTTTATTTATTCTTCCCTGGGGTGTGTGTGTCACTGGCAAGGCCAGCATTTGTTGGCCATCTCTAACTGCCCTTTCAGAGCACAGTTATGAGTCAACCACATTGCAGTGGGTCTGGAGTCACATGTTGGCCAGACCAGGCAAGGACGGCAAGATTTCCTTCTCGAAAGGACATTAATAAAACAAATGGGTTAAGAATAGAATGGAATAGAATCCCTACAGTGCAGAAGGATTGCCATTGGCCCATTGAGTTTGCATTGACTCTTGGACAGAGCAGTTGACCCAGGCTCTACCCCAGTAAACCCATGTGCTTACCCCGCTAATCCCCTAACCTATCCATTTTAGGATACTGAGGGGCAATTTATCATGGCCAATCCACCGAACCCATATACCTTTGGGTTTTTACAGCTATCTAAGTAGTTTCATGTTTATCGTTACTGTGACCTGCTTTATATTCCAGATCTATTAACTGAATTTAAATTCCATCAGTTGCCATGGTGGGTTGAACACATACTGCCTAAGCATTAGGCTAGGCAACCAGTTTAGTGACATTGCCACTCTGCCACCATCACCCAATGGTGCCCTGGATTCTTTCATATCAATCTGAGGGACCAGACATGGCCTCAGTTTAAAGTCTCATTTAAAAACTGGCGCGGCCACAGTGCAGTACCGGAACTTGAACCCAACAGCTGAAGATCCAGAAGCAAGCCTGCAAACACAAAGATCATTCTAACAGCATGCAATATGCAATACTGGACACTAAGGGGCAATTTAGCATGGCCAATCCATCTAATCCGCACATCTTTGGACTGTGGGCGGAAACCATCTGTAACTACAATAAAAGCTTTTAAGAGGCAGACCGTGTATGACATTGAGATAGGGAATCAGACATGATCATGCTGATTGGTGGAGCAGATTCGAAGGGCCTATTTTCTATGAATGTGCATCTTTCCTTTGCCTGTAATCTGTTTCCATTATGTTTACTTGGAGTTCTGGTAAAGTTATATGTTCTATTAGGAAGGATGTCCGAGGGTAGGTTCTTTGCTCAGAGAGTGGTTGGGGTGTGGAATGGACTGCCTGCAGTGATAGTGGAGTCAGACACTTTAGGAACATTTAAGCGGTTATTGGATAGGCACATGGAGCACACCAGGATGGTAGGGAGTGGGATAGCTTGATCTTGGTTTCAGATAAAGCTCGGCACAATATCGTGGGCCGAAGGGCCTGTTCTGTGCTGTACTGTACTATGTTCTATGTTCTTATATTTTGATTACAAGACAGTATTCCTTTTTCTCCATAATGGTTTAGAGTCAAAGAAGTTTACAGCAGAGAAACAGAGCCTTCGGCCCAACATGTCCATGCCGCTCAGTTTTTACCACTAAGCTAGTTCCAATTGCCCGCGTTTGGCCCATATCCCTCTCATCCTATCTTACCCATATAACTATCTGAATGCTTTTTAAAAGACAAAATTGTACTCGCCTCTACTACTACCTCTGGCAGCTCGTTCCAGACACTCACCATTCCCTGTGTGGAAAAACTATCCCTCTGGACCCTTTTGTATCTCTCCCCTCTCACCTTAAACCTATGCCCATTATTTTAATTAGGAGATATACAGATAGCATTTCCCCTTTATATAGTGAGAGGATTCGGGATGACTAACAGCATAGAATCATAGAATCCCTACATTGCAGAAGAGGCCGTTTGGCCCATCGAGTCTGCACCAACTCTCTGACACAGTATCTTACCCAGGCCCTCTTCCCCGCCCTATCCTGTAACACCACACATTTCTCACAGCTAAACAATCTAACCGACATTTCTTGGTACTGAGGGGCAATCTACCATGGTCAATCAACCAACCTGCACATCTTTGGAGTTTGGGAGGAAACTGGAGCACCCGGAGGAAACCCATGCAGACACAGGGAGAATGTGCAAACTCCACACAGATAGTGACCCGAGGCCAGAATTGAACCCCAGCCCCTGGAGCTGTGAGGCTGTGAGGTACTATCGGGTAAAGTAAAGTAAAGTAAAGTTTATTTATTAGTCACACGTAAGGCTTACATTAACACTGCAATGAAGTTACCATGAAATTCCCCTAGTTGCCACAGTCCAGCGCCTGTTCGGGTCAATGCACCTAACAAGCACATCTTTCAGAATGTGGGAGGAAACCGGAGCACCCGGAGGAAACCCACACAGATACGGGGAGAATGTGCAAACTCCGCACAGGCAGTGACCCAAGTGGAAATGAAACCCGGGTCCCTGGCGCTGTGAGGCAGCAGTGCTAACCACTGTGCCACCGTGCCACCCCGAGGATGCAGTGTTAATGAAATATGGGAACATTATAAGTGCGTTTGCCAAAAACGAATTGTCGCTGACGAAGTCTCTTCAGCAGTAAAAGAGAGAATGTTGTAAAAGGTTAAGTTTTATCATGTACTATAAAACTGGACTGCAGTCCTTCATTTTAAAATGAAGACTAATAGGGCCCAATTTTGCCACTTTGATTCTAAGTGCTGAATCTGGGCACAATTCAGGTCCGACTTGGAAAACTGCCCTCAGGGGCTCCCATACGCACTCAGCCTGAAAAAGAATCGCGAGTCTGAATCATGCTGTGGGCGGGGCTTATCACGCCCGAAACGCTGCTGCTCCAATCGGAGCTTTGAACTGCGCTTGCACAGTGAAAAAAAATTGAAACAAACGCACCCCTGTCACATCGCTCCCGGGCCGCACAATGCGGATAATGCTGAGTGAAAAGCGGGGGTGATGGCCCCCATAGACATCGCCCCACTCCCACAACATAACTGTCCCCCTTATTCACCCACACCCCCCGCTACCCAGACTGATCGCGACCCTCTGTCCCCTTTCCCCCCCCACCGATCGTCTGCAGAGTGGCAGCAGACACCCCTGCCCCCCCCCCCCCGCACCAGAGATTCATCTGGCCTCCCTTCCCGCCCCGCCTCCCCCTCCCCCCCGGCCCCACCAGTGAGCGATTGGGCCTCCCCCCCCCCTCCCACCAGAGATACATGTTACCAGCCTCCATCCCCTACCCCCAGAGAATGATCTGACCTGCCTCCCTCCCCCTCCACCACTGATCTGAGTTAGAGAGCCACTGGAAACTCTGAACTTACCTCTTCAGAGGCTGGAGCGCCCGAAACAGATCTTTGCTGAGCATGTCTGTTTCACGCCGAATCTGGACGCGCAAACGCGATGGTAAAGAGGAAAAGCTGGAAAGGCTGGGCGGGCAGCCCATTAATTCAATTTAAATGCATGCAAATGCATTTAAATTGCCATTTCGGGCGCAATTCAGATCGCAGCCATTTTGGGTACCTTGGTAAAGCGGGTATCTGCGCGGACACAGGCGTGGATCGCGTTAATGGCCTCACGCCCAATCAGGCCCTAAGTCTTTCTCAGCAAACTAAGGAAATTTGACATGTCAGCTACAACTCTCACCAACTTTTACAGATGCACCATAGAAAGCATTCTTTCTGGTTGTATCACAGCTTGGTATGGGCTCCTGCTCTGCCCAAGACCGCAAGGAACTACAAAAGATCGTGAATGTAGCCCAATCCATCGCGCAAACCAGCCTCCCATCCATTGACTCTGTCTACACTTCCTGCTGCCTCGGCAAAGCAGCCAGCATAATCAAGGACCCCACACACCCCGGACATTCTCTCTTCCACCTTCTCCCTTCGGGAAAAAGATACAAAAGCCTGAGGTCACGTACCAACCAACTCAAGAACAGCTTCTTCCCTGCTGCTATCAGACTTTTGAATGGACCTACCTTGCATTAAGTTGATCTTTCTCTACACCCTAGCTATGACTGTAACACTACATTCTGCACTTTCTCATTTCCTTCTCTATGAACGGTATGTTTTGTCTGTATAGCGCACAAGAAACAATACTTTTCACAGTGTGTTATTACATATGACAATAATAAATCAAATCAAAGCAAAAAATGTTATTCAATCTATCAAACCTTAAAAGATATATCTTTTAGCATCATCCTTACCATGGTGCTCTGATAGACATTTCAGAAGGAAATTTTCAGAACCTTTCTTAATTTCTCTGCAAAGTTGATGTATATCGAGTACTTGATTGCAAAATTGAAGAATTTTCTTGGGTTTCTGAACTTTAATGTACCACTCCAAAGCAAGTGTGTTCAGATGTATTTTCCTTTGTGAGTAAAGTTAAATTTGTCTTCACTAAATTATGATTATGAATCATTATCTGCATTTGCAGGACATGAGTGTCGCTGGCTGGCCAGTAGTCATCACCCATCCCTAGTTGCCCAAATGCAGTTGAGAGTCAACCACATTGCTATGGCTCTAAAATCACATGTAGGCCAGACCAGGTAAGGACGGCAGATTTCCTTCCCTAAAGGACATTAGTGAACCGGATGGGTTTTTCTGACAATTGGCAATGGTTTCATGGTCATCATTAGATTCGTAATTCCAGATACTATTTTTTTAATTATTGAATTCAAATTCCACCATCTGCTGTGGTGGGATTCGAACCCAGGTCCCCAAAACATTAACTGAGTTTCTGGATCACTAGTCTAGTGATAATACCACTACGCCTCCCCAGTCGCCATCTTCCTGAAATTAAGATACAGAAGGAAACATGCCCCAGAAGTAAAGTGAAGTGGCATCTGAAGATGCACTGTAATTAAACCAGACACAGTAAGAGTTTTAACAACACCAGGTTAAAGTCCAACAGGTTTATTTGGTAGCAAATGCCATTAGCTTTCGGAGCGCTGCTCCTTCGTCAGATGGAGTGGAAATGTGCTCTCAAACAGGGCACAGAGACACAAAATCAAGTTACAGAATACTGATTAGAATGCGAATTAGAATAGCAATTAAAATAAACCTGTTGGACTTTAACCTGGTGTTCACCCCAGTCCAACGCCGGCATCTCCACATCATTAAACCAGACAAACAGTCTACATTCCCGTTTCATTTTGGGGATGAAGCAGGAGTGAGAGTCCCATGGGAAATGGGAGTTGGGTGGGGGCAGAACTTGGCCAAAATTCAGAGGTGCAGAATTTTGCATTTTTCCTCAAAATTGCACCCGGTTGTCAGAGGTGTTTCTTCCGTTTGCTTCGACTGCATTGAAAAGCTATTATACACGTGTCCAGAGGATATTCTTCAGCGATCGGACATTCTGCCAAAATTGTTTCAATACAGCCAGAAGAACACATTTCTGCCAACCATAAAGGAACCCAGTCACGGCAGCCAACCAGGTTAATCAACTCAGGTATCCATCCATTCCTTGAAAAGGGATCAGAAACACCTTTCTGTCACATCTCTTTGGCCCTTTTGGGCATCCATCTTGGAGCAGCAAGTTGCCACTCGGCTAACAAGTGAATCTGCTGTTGATGCAGGCACAGCTGCCCATCTTGAATATTTATGGGACTCCTGTTCCACAATTTGGGAACAATCCAATTACAGGCCAGAGGAACCTGCATAAATCCTGCCTTGATACCTTTCTCCTCGCTCAAGAACTTCCACAAAATCTTCAGGATGGAAAGTATTATTTTGCTGTTATATTGTCCTAGAATCATATAATCATTACATGATGTGGAGATACCGGCATTGGACTGGGGTGGGCACAGTAAAAGTCTCACAACACCAGGTTAAAGTCCAACAGGTTTATTTGGTAGCACGAGCTTTCGGAGCACTGCCCCTGTCACACTCAGAAGGGGCAGCGCTCCAAAAGATCGTGCTACCAAATAAACCTGTTGGATTTAACCTGGTGTTGTGAGACTTCTTATAGAATCATTATAGTGCAGAAGGAGGCCATTTGGCCCATCGAGCCTGCACTGATAACAATCCCACCCAGGCCCTATCCCCATAACCCAACGTATTTAACCTGCTAATCCCCTTTTGAATGCTTCGATTGAACCTGCATTCACCACAGTCTCAGGGAGAGCCTTCCAGACCCCAACAACTTGCTGTGTGAAAAAGCTTTTCCTCATAACACTATTGCTTCATTCACTAATTACTTTAAATCTGTGCCCTCTCATTCTCGATCCTTTCACCAATGGGAGCAGATTCTCCCAATCTACTCTGTCCACCCTGCTCATGATTTTGAATGTCTCTTTCAAATCTCCTCTCAACCTTCTTTTCTCTAAGGAAAAGCATCCTAACATCTTCAATTAAACAGAGTATTGGAATAATTGAATCTGGAGAAATCAAAGACTTGGATTACAAAGGCAGTACAATTAAATGTAGCACTGACTAAAACATGTTTCCTGATTGCAACGATGAATGTAAATAATTTAATGATCACTAGGTGTTATTAGGCAGCAACAAGATGCACTGCAGCAACTCATCAAAGCTCCGTCAACAGCATTTCCAAACCCACAAATTCTTCCATCTGGAAGGACAAAGGCAGCAGATACAGGGGAACACCGCCACCTTTAAGTTCCCCTCCAAGCCACTCGCTATTCTGACTTGAAAATATACTTTGATTTGATTTGATTTATTATCGTCACATGTATTGGGATACAGTGAAAAGTATTGTTTCTTGCGCATTATACAGACAAAGCATACTATTCATAGAGAAAGAAAGGAGAGGGTGCAAAATGTAGTGTTACAGTAATCGCTAGGGTTTAGAGAAAGGTCAACTTAGTGTGAGGTAGGTCCATTCAAAAGTCTGATGACAGCAAGGAAGAAGCTGTTCTTGAGTCGGTTGATACGTGACCTCAGACTTTTATGTCTTTTTTCCCGATGGAAGAAGGTGGAAGAGAGAATGTCTGGGGTGCGTGGGGTCCTTGATTATGCTGGCTGCTTTTCCGAGGCAGCGGGAAGTGTAGACAGAGTCAATGGATGGGAGGCTGGTTTGCGTGGTGGATTGGGCTACATTCATGACCTTTTGTAGTTTCTTGTGGTCTTGGGCAGAGCAGGAGCCATACTGCCGTTCCTTCACATTGGCTGGGTCAAAATCGTGGTATTTCTCTCTAACAGCGCTGTGGGTGTGCCTACACCACATGGACTGCAGTGGTTCAAGAAGGCAGCTCACCGCACCTTTTCAAGGGCAATTAGGGATGGGCAACAAGCAACACCCACATCATGTGAATGAAGAAAATAAAACCATATTTATGCCTCTGGTACAAGAATGTATCGCGCAGCTTTGCAGTAAGTTTAGCTGAATAGAAATACACATAATTAATCAGTGATGCACAGAGGAAAAACATTAGCTGTACGAACGTCTGTGCATTATAAACATTTGTATTCTGTTAACAGAAGGCCTAAGTAACTATTTACACAATTTTGTATTGAATTTACAGGCAAGCTCCCTATAATCCACCACATGTATTGACTAGAAATACGCTTGAATTGCAATATGTCACAGATACAGGATAGAGGTGGCAAGGAGCAAGAGATATAAACGCGATTGAATATAACTGCAAAGTTAAGGCTGGTTTAAAACTCACAAAAAATCAATGGAGGATCTATTTCTTGTGATTTCCTGAAAACTATCTACATACTATCAGTAAGGTTTTAGGATTAATTCCAGTGTAGCATAATTATTGCAAGTTAATGAAGTGTCAAGTGGGACAATAACAATTATCATGTTATGACTAAAACATTTTTCTTGATTGCAATAATGAGTGCAAATTATTTCATGCATGAAGCTGATTGGCAGTCATTGTAGTGCGCTCTGGGTTTGATCAGTAAAGCCTCAGCTGTAGGATTTGCGGCTCTCCGGAGATCAGCAAGTGTCAAAAGAAACAATAACAACTGAGGGACAGTGGGATCCAGTAACAGAAAGCAAGACCAAAAGCTGGGAAATAGGAGATAGAAAGATCACAAGGGTCTAGAGACAGGATATTTCTCCTGCGCAAGCAGATTAACCAACCAATACTGGAGACGCCAGTTGAAGTCAAAACATTCATCCCTCTGGAAAATTCTTATCTAATAATTCCAGACATTTATCGTTTCACTTTTAATTGTCCTTGATCTGTCAGAGTACAACATTGATACTGGCCATCGCAAATCATTACGTCTTGTGCCCTTCATAATATTTATACTCTTTTAATAAATCAACAAAAATCAATAAATAAAATAAAAATGAGAGGGGGGTATAGCCCCTGTTGGGGCACTATAAATAAAACAAAACATCAAAGGAAACTTAATTAACTAAACCAAAATTTAACTTCTGGGGTGATGATGAACAGTAAGAACTCTCACAACACCAGGTTAAAGTCCAACAGATATATTTGGTAGCACAAGCCACAAGCTTTCGGAGCGCTGCTCCTTCATCAGGTGGGTGGGAGTTCTGTTCACAAACAGGACATATAAAGACACAAACTCAATTTACAAAATAATGGTTGGAATGCGAGTCTTTACAGGTAATCAAGTCTTAAAGGTACAGACAGTGTGAGTGGAGAGAGGGTTAAGCACAGCTTTAAGAGATGTATATTGTCTCCAAACAGTGACCACGACACCACACAACCCTGCCACAGCACCCTCTGCAAGACGTGCCGGATCATCGACACGGATGCCATCATCTTACCTGAGAACACCATCCACCAGGTACACGGTACATGCTCTTGCAACTCGGCCAATATTGTCCACCTGATACGCTGCAGGAAAGGATGTCCTGAGGCATGGTACATTGGGGAGACCATGCAGACGCTACGACAACAGATGAATGAACACTGCTCGACAATCACCAGGCAGGAGTATTCTCTTCCTGTTGGGCAACACTTCAGCAGTCATGGGCATTCAGCCTCTGATCTTCTGGTAAGCGTTCTCCAAGGCGGCCTTCACGACACACGACAACGCAGAATCGCTGAGCAGAAACTGATAGCCAAGTTCCGCACACATGAGGACAGCCTCAACCGGGAACTTGGGTTCATGTCACATTATCTGTAACCCCCACGACTTGCCTGGGCTTGCAAAATCTCATTAACTGTCCTGGCTGGAGACAATGCACATCTCTTTAACCTGTGCTTAACCCTCTCTACACTCACATTGTCTGTACCTTTAAGACTTGATTACCTGTAAAAACTCACATTCCAACCAATATTTTGTAAATTGAGTTTGTGTCTTTATATGCCCTGTTTGTGAACAGAACTCCCACTCACCCGATGAAGGAGCAGCGCTCCGAAAGCTAGTGGCTTTTGCTACCAAATAAACCTGTTGGACTTTAACCTGGTGTTGTGAGACTTCTTACTGTGCCCACCCCAGTCCAATGCCGGCATCTCCACATCGTGATGATGAACCCCAGTTCAAAGAATTCATATTCACATCTTGGTGGCACAGTGATTAGCACCGCTGCCTCACAGTGCCAGGGACCCGGGTTTGATTCCCAGCTTGGGTTGCTGTCTGTGTGGAGTTTGCACATTCTCCCTGTGTCTGCGTGGGTTTCCTCCGGGTGCTCCAGTTTCCTCCTACAATCCAAAAGACCTGCTGGTTAGGTGCAATGGCCATGCTAATTTTTCCCTCAGTGTATCCGAACAGACGCTGGAGTGTGGCGACGAGGGAATTTTCACAATAACTTCATAGAATCCCTACATTGCAGAAGGAGGCCAGTCAGCCCATTGAATCTGCACCAACAACAGTACCACCCAAGCCCTATCCCCGCTTAGTTACCCTGCTGATCCCTCTAATCTACCACATCCCAGGACACTAAGAGTTAATTTAGCATGTCTAATCAATGCACCCCACACATTAGGTGGCATGGTGGCGCAGTGGTTAGCGCTGCTGCCTCACAACACCAGGGACCTGGGTTCAATTCCCGGCTTGGGTCACTCAATGTTTGCTTGTTCTCCCTGTGTCTGTCTGGGTGCTCTGGTTTCCTCCCACATTCCAAAGATGTACTAGTTAGGCGCATACTAAATTGTCCCTCAGTGTACCCGGACAGGCACTGGAGTGTGGCGACTGAGGATTTTCACAGTAACTTCATTGCAGTGTTAAGGTAAGTCTACTTGTGACAAACAAATAAAGTTTACTTTTTTACTTTATCTTTGGACTGTGGGAGGAAACCGGAGCACCGTAGGAAACCATCATTGCAGTGTTTACGTAAGCCTACTTGTGACGCTATTAAATAAATAAATAAGCTTTGAATTAGTTCTAACTATTTATCATATTATAATGACAAGTCATGTAACTTATATTTCATGGACAGAGGCTAGTATTACATCAAATTTACAACACGGAAGGAGGTCACTTGGTCGAACATATCCATACAGATGTTTAGGATCCCTTTCTCTCACTTCACTCCCTCAGCTTATCCTTCTTTTCTGCTGTCCTTCATGCGTTTAGTCAGTTTCCCCTTAAATATGTCGATGTTTTTTACTTCAACTATTCAAAGTGCAGCTAATTCTCGCCACTTTCTGGTTTAAGACACTCCTCCTGAATTTCCTGAGTTTATTGTTGACTATCTTATAATCATGGTCCCTGTATGGACTACAAAAGGTCATGAATGTAGCCCAATCCATTACGCAAACCAGACTCCCATCCATTGAGTCTGTGTACACTTCCCGCTGCCTCGGCAAAGCAGCCAGCATAATTAAGGACCCCACGCACCCCAGACATTCTCTCTTCCACCTTCGCCCACAGAAAAAAGATACAAAAGTCTGAGGACACGTACCAATTGACTCAAGGATAGCTTCTTCCCTGCTGCCATCAGACTTTTGAATGGACCTACCTCACATTAAGTTGATCTTTCTCTACACCCTAGCTATGACTATAACACATGTGATAATAATAAATCAAATCAAATCAAAAATGTAAACTATAACCGTCTGTCTACTGCAGCTATTGGGCCATAAATCTATAGATTTGTTTTTGGAGATTCATTATGAAATGACAGAACGGCACATTAACCATTCAAAGCTAAAGTGGAAATTGAAAAGGATGAATCTCGGTCAAATCATAACATCAAACTCGTCTAAGTGCAGCCAACGATTCTGAGCAAAGTTCCTGAGAATCAAATAATCTTCAGTAAAATATATTTCATTTACACCTCTGACCATGTAGCAAGGACCAGGGGACATAATCTCAGAGTAAAGGGTTGCCCATTAAAGACAGAGATGACGAGGAATGTCTTCTCTCAGGGGGTAATGAATCTGTGGAATTCTTTATCATTGAGGGCTGTTGAGGCTGAATGGTTAAGTATGTTCAAGGCTGAGATTTACATATTTCTAATCAATAAGGGAATCAAGGGTTATGAGGATAAGGTGGGAGAGTGGAGTTGAGGATTATCACATCAGATCAGCCATGATCTCATTGAATGGCAGGACAGACTCGATGGGTCAAATTGACTACTTCTGCTCTTATGTTTTATGTTTTTAAGGACCATTAGGACAGCACGGTGGCACAGTGCTGCCTCACAGCGCCAGGGACCCGGTTTCAATTCCGGCCTTGGGTCACTGTCATAGAGTCATAGAGTCATAGAGGTTTACAGCATGGAAACAGGCCCTTCGGCCCAACTTGTCCATGCTGCCATTTCTTTTTAAACCCCTAAGCGAATCCCAATTGCCCGCATTTGGCCCATATCCCTCTATACCCATCGTACCCATGTAACTATCTAAATGCTTTTTAAAAGATAAAATTGTACCCGCCTCTACTACTACCTCTGACAGCTTGTTCCAGACACTCACCACACTCTGTGTGAAAATAATTGCCCCTCTGGACACTTTTGTATCACTCCCCTCTCACCTTAAACCTATGCCCTCTAGTTTTAGACTCCCCTACCTTTGGGAAAAGATATTGACTATCTAGCCGATCTATGCCCCTCATTATTTTATAGACCTCTATAAGGTCGCCCCTCAGTCTCCTACGCTACAGAGAAAAAAGTCTATTCAGCCTCTCCTTATAACTCAATCCATCAAGTCCCGGTAGCATCCTAGTAAATCTTTTCTGCACTCTTTCTAGTTTAATAATATCCTTTCTATAATAGGGTGACCAGAATTGCACACAGTATTCCAAGTGTGGCCTTACCAATGTCTTGTACAACTTCAACAAGACATCCCAACTCCTGTATTCAATGTTCTGACCAATGAAACCAAGCATGCCGAATGCCTTCTTCACCACTCTTTCCACCTGTGACTCCACTTTCAAGGAGCTATGAACATGTACCACTAGATGTCTTTGTTCTGTAATTCTCCCCAATGCCCTACCATTAACTGAGTAAGTCCTGCCCCGGTTCAATCTACCAAAATGCATCACCTCGCATTTGTCTAAATTAAACTCCATCTGCCATTCGTCAGCCCACTAGCCCAATTAATCAAGATCCCGTTGCAAATGGAGATAACTTTCTTCACTGTCCACTATGCCACCAATCTTGGTGTCATCTGCAAACTTACTAACCATGCCCCCTATATTCTCATCGGAATCATTAATATAAATAACAAATAACAGTGGGCCCAGCACTGATCCCTGAGGCACACCGCTGGTCACAGGCCTCCAGTTTGAAAAACAACCCTCCACAACCAGCCTCTGGCTTCTGTCAAGAAGCCAATTTTGTATCCATTTAGATACCTCACCCTGGATCCCGTGAGATTTAACTTTATGCAACAACCTACCATGCGGTACTTTGTCAAAGGCCTTGCTAAAGTCCATGTAGACAACATCAACTGCTCTGCCCTCATCTACCTTCTTGGTTACCCCTTCAAAAAACTCAATTAAATTTGTGAGACATGATCTTCCACTCACAAAGCCATGCTGACTGTCGCTAATCAGTCCTTGTGTCTCTAAATGCCTGTAGATCCTGTCTCTCAAAATACCTTCCAACAATTTACCCACCACAGATGTGAGGCTCACTGGCCTGTAGTTCCCAGGCTTTTCCCTGCAGCCCTTCTTAAACAAAGGCATAACATTTGCCACCCTCCAATCTTCAGGCACCTCACCCGTGACTATCGATGATTCAAATTTCTCGGCTAGGGGACCCGCAATTTCCTCCCTAGTCTCCCACAACGTCCTGGGATATACTTCATCAGGTCCTGGGGATTTATCTACCTTGATGCGCTTTAAGACTTCTAGCACCTCCTTCTCTGTAATATGTACACTCCTGAAGACATCACTATTTATTTCCCCAAGTTCCCTAACATCCATGCTTTCACTGTCTGTGTGGGGTTTGCACGTTCTCCTTGTGTCTGCGTGGGTTTCCTCCGGGTGCTCCAGCTTCCTCCCACAGTCCAAAAACGTGTGGGTTAGGTTGATTGGCCATGCAAAATTGTCAGGGGGATTAGCAGGGTAAATGTGTGGGGTTACGGGAATAGGGCCCGGGTGGGATTGTGGTCGGTGCAGACTCGATGGGCTGAATGGCCTCCTTCTGCACTGTAGGGATTCTATTAAAGGCATTTCTACTTGACTTCCAGTCTTTGAAACCCAACACCACCCCACTCCCGCCACCCCACTACTACTGTGATAAAAAAAACACTCAATGGAGAAGCTGCCACTGTAGAATGAATCCATCTTTAGACCTGTCTGTGAGTTTGGTGAAATTTAAATTGAATGTCGGCTGGGAGGGGAACAGAGAAATACTCTTAAGCCAAATCATTCACGAACACAAAAACAATCTCACCACCTCAGTCACAGGGAAACAAATTCTTTTCCCATATGCTGATTGCCAGGTGATTCAGAAGCAGGTCTGAGCTAATCAACTAATGGCGTCTGAATATAGTCTCCTATTAGCATAGACCCAGGGAGCCACTTGACTCAAATAAAGATGCCCTTATTATCACCAGGCAACATGGATTTACCGTTTATTTTCACATTGCCATTGGAGAATAGAGGCTGAAAATAATTTACAAAAGGAAAAACAAAGAGCCATCTGTTTGTTGCTGTCCTTCCCTTCCTCCCATTCAATGTCACATCAGCCTGTGAAAACAGAATCTGTGTTAGCTTTGAAAAGAGTGCAATCTGAGGACAGGAGATGCAAATGGACAAAAATGTTCCTTTGTCCATTTGCAACGCCTTTCTTGTAGCACATGCTTTCTTCTCTTTTCTGATCTTTCCGTGGTGAGTCACATTTCTCAGTGAAGAATTCAGGCAAACTGAAGGCTCCGCCCGCATCTACAAAATGTCCTCTGCTCCTCTGCTTATTCCTTTTCCCTCCCTTCCAAAGCCAGGATTTGTGGAGTTTGCACATTCTCCCCATGTCTGCGTGGGTTTCCTCCTGGTGCTCCGGTTTTTCCTCACCCTCCAAAGATGTGTAGGTTAGGTGGATTTGACATTGTAAATGGGATTATGGGAAGAGGGCAGGGGGATGGGGTAAAATGCCCTTTCAGAGAATCAGTACAGACTCGATGGGCCAAATGGCCTCCTTCTGCACTGTAGGAATCTTATGGTTCTATGGTTGGGTCCCCCTTGCCCTCACCTTCTACCCCACTAGCCTCTGTGCTCAATGGATCATCCTCCACCACTTCTGCCATCTCCAGTGTGATGCAAGCACCAAGCACACCTTCCCTTCCCCTTCCATCATTCCATATGGAATGTTTCCTTCCCGACACCCTAGTCAGCTCCTCAGTCACCGCTAACATTCCCTCACTTCCCAATGGCACCAGTCCATTGAAGCACTGGAGATGCAACAATTGACCTTTCACCTCCTCACTATCCAAGGCCCCAAATATCGCTTCCAAGTGAAACAGCTGTTACTGATGTCTTTTTCAATTAATTATACTCTGATCACTCCTCACAACGTGATCTCGTCTACTGGGAGACCAGATGCAGACTGCTTTGCAGAAGACTTCCATTCAGTCATAGAATCATTGAATCCCTAAGTGCAGAATGAGACCATTCGGCCCATCGAGTCTGCATGGACCACAATCCCACTCAGGCGCTTTTCCCATAACCCCACATATTTACCCTGCTAATCCCCTGACACTGGGGTGAATTTAGCATGGCCAATCAACCTAACCCTCACATCTTTGGACTGTGGGAGGAAACCTGAGCACCCGAAGGAAACCCATGCAGATACGGGGAGAATATCCACACAGACAGTCACACAAGCCAGGAATCGAACCCGGATCCCTGGCTCTGTGAAGCAGCAGCCTAACCACTGGCCTTCACAGTCCTCCAGGACAACCCCAGCTTCCGAATGTTGGTCATTTCAATCCTCCACTTTGCTCCCAGGCTAACCTTTCTGCCCTGGCCATTCCACCTAACCGGGCGGCACGGTGGCACAGTGGTTATCACCTCTGTCTCACAGCACCAGGGACCCCGGTTCATATTTTGCATATTAAATGGTTGTGGCTGTTTGGGGGGTTGGGGAAGGGGGTGGATTGTGAGGGTTGAGGGTAAAATAGGAAGTGTCTAGCTATGATGCCTATATGAGGTGTGGGGCAGGCTTGATGGACCAGTTGTTTTTTTTCTGCCCATCGATATAGTTTAATCCCAAAATGCTGCATTAGATTTGAATGCTGAAACATGTATGAGTATAGGCACTGCCACATTATAAACTCACAGTGGACGCTTTTAAAAATTGGACATAAACAAACTGCTCAGAAGATTGCTGAAAATCGTGTGACTTTTGGCATTTGGGTGACAGGATTGGGTCTTTGAGAATATCTCATTAAATATGCACAGAGGTGAGGGTATCTCACTGCCGTTTCTGGAATTCACACATATCATTGTTTAAGGATGGGCTAACATGTAAAAACGATGGTGTTTCCAGACTGCCTGTCTTCATGTTTCATACGGGATGAAAGAGAAGATCAAAGCTCCCTTTTCATAGAAACATTTGTAGAAACTAGAAGCAGGAGTAGGCCATTTGGCCCTTTGAACCTGCTCCGCCACTCATCATGATCATGGCTGCTCATCAAATTCAATGCCTTGACCCCCTTCCCTCCCATATCCCTTGAGCCCTTCAGCCCCAAGAGCTATATCTAATTCCTTCTTGAAATCACACAACGTTTTGGCCTTCCTGCGGTAGTGAATTCCACACATTCATTACCCTCTGGGTGAAGAAGTTTCTCCTCACCTCAGTACTAAAACTATGACCCCCTAGTTCTGGACTCCCCCACCATCAGGAACATTCTTTCTGACCCTGTTAGAATTTTATAAGTTTCTATGAGATCCCCTCTCACTCTTCTGAATTGCAATGAATATAATCCTAACCGATTTAGTCTTTCCTCATATGACAGTCCTGCCATGCCAGGAATCAGCCTGGCAAACCTTCGCTGTACTCCCTCTGTAGCAAGGACATCCTTCCTCGCAATGACCTCATCCATCCAAACTGGACTTGTGCCAAGTTTTGCCTATGCTTTAATAAAATTTTATTATGCATAATAAAACATCCCAAGCACTTCATAGGAGCACTATAAAGCTAAATCAGACCATAAGGCACAATTAGGGCAGACAAAAAATATGTTTTAAGGGACACCTTAAAAGATGACGGAGAGGTAGAAAGTTGGAGCAGTTTAGGGAGGAAATTCTAGAATGTGGGGTTTCAGTGACTCAAGACAGCAACCAACTGTGGGGTGATCAAAATCAGAGATGTTCAAAAGGCCTGAGTTAGATGAGTACAGATATCTCATATGCGGAATGTGAGTACTTTCAGGGAAGAGTATGGAGGGATATGAAAGCAAGGATGAGAATTTCAGAATTGAGGTGTATCTGTGATCCAAGGGGGAATTTTCACGTCCCATCCATCATGGGAATCGTAGCTTGCGGAAGGTGGACCATGCAAAGGTCCATTGACCTCGGGTGGGATTTTCCGGTTTTGGGGCGAGCGTGGCCAGAAAATCCCACCCTGCATGCCAGCGAGCACAGGTGAATGAGAGTTAGGACATGGGCAGCAGAGTTTTGGGATGAATTTGAGGTTACAGTGTGCAGAATGCGTGTGACTAACCAGGAGTGCATTGGAAGAGTCAAGTCTTAGCGGTAACAGAGACATGAATGAGGACTCAGCAACCACGACAGGGATAAAATTGGACAATGTCACAGAAGTGGAAATGATGTGGATGCGTAGCCGGAAGCTCAACTCTGAGTCAAATATAACTTGTGAAGAGGATAATTTAGTCTGGGACAGTTGTCAGTGAGAGAGTTGGAGCCAATAGCCAGGGAAGAGCGTTCTATTCTAGTTTTCTGCTTACTTGAACACAGCGGTAGAAGCTCTGGCAGATCATCCAGAAAATAACAATTGGTATTAACTATCGATTTCATGCTACAGATAGACATTAAGTACCAGCTTCATGCAAAGCTGTCAAGTTGAGGTTGCCCAACAGTGAGATCAACTGCCAACTTGTTGGGGCAGATCGATTTACCCCACAATCTGCAGAACTGAAGGCTTTGGCAGGAGACTGTTCGCTGTACTAGAAGGCAATGTTGAGAAGTATCAACATTTTCAAGTTGTCAAGTGACAGGAAGAAGCCACACAGATCACAAGCGTCATTTATCATTGGAAAATTACACTTTCAAGCAAATCAATAGGATAACCTGTGGAATCATTTCTCATTCAGAAGCCAGTGAACATTATCAATTGCAAAGTATTGAACTTAATATTCTTCAAATACCTACTCAGACACTGGCTCTACACAACTTCACTTTGTATAGTACCCCTCATGTCAGAAGTACTTTTATTGAAATACAGAATGGTTTATAAAGAGAGCAAGAGTGTAGACATTGAGCAGGAGAGGGGGAAAAAATGTGTAATCAAGCTAGAATAGGGGGCCAAAACAAAGGAAGAGAAAAGTCATCAGAAGACTTTGCAAAACATAGCAGTGTGTTCTGTCTCCAAGATGCACTGTAGCAACTCTTCAAGGCTCCTTTAACAGCACCTTCCAAACCTGCAACCACTGTCACCTCGGGCAAGGGTGGCAGATACATGGGAACACCGACAGCCGCACGTTCCTCTCCAAGCCCTGGAGCCCTGGAGGGGGTGCAGAGGAGATCCACTAAGTTGATTCCAGAGTTGAAAGGGTTGGCTTATGAGGAAAGACTAAGTAGGCTGGCACTATACTCATTGGGATTTAATAGAATGAGGGGGGAACCTTATAGGAACATGTAAAATCATGAAGGGAATAGATAAGATAGAAGCAGGGAGGTTGTTTCCACTGACGGATGAAACCAGAACTAGGGGGCATGGCCTCATAATAAGGGGGAGCAGATTTAGGACTGAGTTGAAGAGGAACTTCTTCACCTAAAGCATTCTGAATCTGGAATTCCTTGCCCCGTGAAGCAGTTGAAGCTACCTCGTTGAATGTTTTTAAGGTAAAGATAGATAGATTTTTGAACAGTGAAGAAATTAGGGGTTATGGTGAGCGGGCGGGTAAGTGGAGCTGAATCCACACAAAGATCAGCCTTGATCCGATTGAATGGTGGAGCAGGCTCGAGGGGCCAAATGGCCTACAGCTGCTCTTAGCTCTTATGTTCCGCCACTCACCATCCTGTGGAACTGTATCGCCGTTTCTTCACTGTCGCTGGGTCACAAATCTGGAACCCTCTTCCTAAGAGCACTGTGGGTGTACCTACACCACAAAGGCTCCAGGTGTGCATGAAGGTGGCTCACAACCATCTTCTGAAGGGCAATCGATGTGTTAACAGAAAGGGCATTTCACAGCACAAAAATTAAAGTCCCAATTTAAGCCATTTTTGAATACTGGGAGTTCTCTTACACATTCCCTCAGAATTACAGGTTACTTGCTCAGCTTGCGGTTCAGTGGGTTCTGAGAGAGCTGCTAAGCCCAATGCACAATCGACAGAGTTTACCATTGGTGATGTTTGAAGTGCCGTGTAATTGTTTGTTTGGAGATTTGTGCGCTCCCTCCAATGCCGTGACTCCACCTCTACATGCCTCTCCTGAGTCTCTCAATGTGGTTGGTGCCTTTCTGGATGAACTCTCTCCCATTTGGTGGGTCACAGCTTAGCGATGCCCATGAGTTGACGGGCATGTTCGACCTCATCAAGAGCACTTCAAGAAGATCTTGAAAGCTTTTCTGAGCTCCTCCTGGGAGTCTGAGTCGAGCTGTTGCTTCAGGAGTTTGATGTCAGGCACATGGACAATACGTCCCACCCAAAAAAACTGGCTTTGAGTGTTTCGCACCTCGATGCTTGGCCAGTTGGCTTGGGAGAGGATGTTACCATAGAATCCATAGGATCCCTACAGTACAGAAGGAGGCCATTTGGCCCATTGAGTCTGTCATGACCACAATCCCACCCAGGCCATATCCCCATAACCCCATACGTTTACCCTGCTAATCCCCCTGACACTAGGGTAAATTTTAGCATGTCCAATCAACATAACCCGCACATCTTTGGACTGTGGGAGGAAACCGGAGCATCCAGAGGAAACCCACGCAAACACAGGGAGGAAGAGTAAACTCCACACAGACTGTGACCAAGGCCGGAATCGAACCTGGGTCCCTGGCGCTGTGAGGCAGCAGTTCTAACCACTGTGCCACCGTGCCGCCCATTGCCACCATCTTCATTGACACCAGATTTGGAGGATCTAGCACAGACACTGCTAATAGTACTTCTCCAGTACTTTGAGGTGGGCTGTCTAAATCTCTGAAGTATATAGGAGCATGTATATCACTGCAATCCAATAAACTGTGACCATGGCCTTGAGTTTCGTATCCTAATCCTCAACCAATACTATTGTCCCTCAACTGGTCAAATGTTGAACTGACACACTGGAGGTAATGATGCATTTTGTCGTCTACATCTGCCTCATCAAGAGGAAACTCTTAAGACACGGAAAATAGGCCACATTTTGCAGGATCTTGCTGCTGATTTTCATTTCCAGGGGCAAGGTGCTGTGTCATGGGAGCTGGTTAGATTAGGACCTTAATTTTCCGATGCTTAGTGGAAGGTGCATTTTTACAAATTCTTCAGAGAAGGAGGTGTCAATGGCACACACCATCACCATTTTATCAAAACTGATTTGTGAGCAACTGATTTATTATAGAAAGCTGTTCTATGCCACTTTGAATACGTTCAAAACTATTCGAATGAAAACTAACTTAAAGGACTAATAATCTCTCAATACATTTGCAATTTGGTGACTGCATTATGTCAGCACATCAAGCATACACAGTTCCTATGGTAACAGATTAGGCAATTATAAACTACTGCCAGCAATGAGCTGGTATCCATGTGAATGTAAACTACTTGAACTTCCACTAATAACCATTTCAGCTCGCCCTGCATGATGGAATGCACAGGTATTTAAGGCCTATTGTTCTAAAATGTTGAGGAACTTTAAGTGTATCAGTAAATAACGCAAATTGACAAAAGGAAGTCTTCCAAAATTGCAGCATTTAAGAAAGTGAAAGCGAGGAAAAATAGTCTCCCAATGATAAATGATAAAACTGAGATAAATATGTTGGTGTTTACAAGTTAGATAGTCCAAAAAGACATTCCGTCTGCTACACAATTGAGCAACATCATTGATGAATTTCAGTGCCAGTGTGATGGTAGGCCACACGTCCCGGCAATTAGTTGATCAAATCAAACACATGTCCTTTTGGTTGTTCACAGTAGACAGACTGTACTCAGGCAGCCTGGCCTTTCAAAACCCAAAACCAACGGCTAAAGTTAGATGCAATTCCACAATTGGACAGCACTTGCTGAATAATCCTGAGTAGGTTCAGGATACATGAACTACATGAACAGCCAATTTATGATAATCATTACGGCTCATAATGCTTGCCGGTAGTGACATGCATTCATGTCACAGCAATACAGTGACACAGTGGTTAGCACGGCTGCCTCACAACGCCAGGGACCCAGGTTCAATTCCTGGCTTGAATCACTGTCTGCGTGGGTTTCCTCCGGGTGCTTCGGTTTCCTCCCACACTCCAAAGATGTATGGGTTAGGTGGATTGGCCATGCTAAATTGCCCCCAAGAGTCAGGGGGACTAGCTAGGGTAAATGCATGGGGTTATGGGGGTAGCGCCTAGGTAGGATTGTGATCATGCAGACTCAATGGGCCGAATGGCCTCCTTCTGCACTGTAAGATTCTATGATACACAGGGATCTGTTCCCTGCAAACAAAAGGAATATGTTCAAGCCTTGCACTTTTTTTGGTCGGGAAAGCTTGCAGTTCTCCATTGTTTTCTTGGGGTTTTGCTTCCTCTTGCTTGCACGGGGTTATAGGGATAGACACAGTAAGAAGTTTAACAACACCAGGTTAAAGTCCAACAGGTTTATTTGGTAGCAAAAGCCACAAGCCTTCGGAGCGCTGCTCCTTCGTCAGGTGAGTGGGAATTCTGTTCACAAACAGGGCATATAAAGACACAAACTCAATTTACAGAATAATGGTTGGAATGCGAATATTTACAGCTAATCAAGCCTTAAAGGTACAAACAATGTGAGTGGAGAGAGCACCCAGACAGGTCAAAGAGATGTTTATTGTCTCCAGACAGGACAGCCAGTGAAATTCTGCAAGTCCAGGCAAGCTGTGGGGATTACAGATAGTGTGACATGAACCCAATATGGTTTACAGCATTGAAACAGGCCCTTTGGCCCAACTTGCCTATGCCGCCCTTTTTTTTTAACCACTAAGCTAGTCCCTATTGTCCACGTTTGGCCCATATCCCTCTATACCTATCTTACCCATGTAACTGTCTAAATGCTTTTTAAAAGACAAAATTGTACCCACCTCTACGACTACCTCTGGCAACTTGTTCCAGACACACACCACCCTCTGTGTGAAATGATTGCCCTTCTGGACACTTTTATATCTCTCCCCTCTCACCTTAAACCTATGGCCTCTACTTTTAGACTTCCCTGCCTTTGGGAAAAGATATTGACTAACTAGCTGATCTGTGCCCCTCATTATTTTATGGACCTCTGTAAGATCACCCCTCAGCCTTCTACGCTCCAGAGAAAAAAGTCCCAGTCTATTCAGTCTTTCCTTATAACTCAAACCATCAAGTCCTGGTAGCATCCTAGTAAATCTTTCCTGCACTCTTTCTAACTTAATAATATCCTTTGCAAACTCAATTTATGCATCAAGCTTGCAAAGTGAGCAAACGGCTAGGGCTCCTAGTTACACAATTACTGATCAGGCCAACCTATAGCAAATGGAGCTATTCGAATCCCAACGTGTATATTGACCAATGAAGATAGGCTTGTGGTAGGTAGATTATAGTGGGGAGCCCATTAGCCTATTTCTACTGAATGTGCCAGTTTAGTCAACAATATAACCACAAGCAAAGCTCGCCAGAGGCATTAATTAAGGGCGGCACGGTGCCACAGTGGTTAGCACTGCTACCTTACAGCGCCAGGGACCCGGGTTCAATTCTGGCCTCAGGTGACTGTATGGAGTTTGTATGTTCTCCCCATGTCTGCATGGGTTTCCTCTGGTTTCTTCGCACAGTCCAAAGTTTGCAGGTCAGGTTGATTGGCCATGCTAAATTGACCCTTAGTGTCAGGGGGATTAGTGGGGTCAATATGTGGGGATATGGGGATAGGGCCTCAGTGGAATTGTTGTCGGTGCAGGCATTATGGGCTGAATGGCCTCCTTCTGCAGTGTTGGGATTCTATGAAACCTGGTATTGGTTAATAAAAATTGGTGCATTGATATTTGCCATTACCTGTAAATGTTTAAGCAGATTTAAATAAAGCGATACAGAGCAATGAGAATGAAACAAAAACTGTGAAGTCAACAAATATTTAACCAGTAAAGTCACTCTCTGTGCTCTGTGATACAGACTATTTCCTCGGACAGACACAGGGAGAATGTGCAAACTCCACACAAGCCGGGAATCGAACCTGGGTCCCTAGCACTGTGAGGCAGCAGTGCTGTGCCACTGAGCCACTGTGTCGCCCCATATCCCCACAACTCCACATATTTACCCCACTAATCCCCCCTAACCTACACATCTTTGGATACTAAGGGGCAATTTAGCATGACCAATCCACCTAACCTGCATATCTTTGGACTGTGGGAGGAAACCAGAGAACCCTGAGGAAACCTACACAGACACGGGGAGAACGCGCAAACCCCACACAGTCACCCAAGATTGAAATCGAACCCAAGTTCTTGGCGCTGTGAGGCAGCATCCCTAACCACCATACTCTCCGATGCTGTGCCACCCCACACTTTGAATTTACCCAAATTTTACCCAATTTGCTCAGGTTCGCAAGTGGTGGGAGAGAGTAAGATTGCCCCCATAGGGCGTGGTGCAGTATCTTTGCAAATATTGGTTGACTAAGGCAGCGGGGTCATTGAAATATACATGGTGAATATTAACATCACTAAAAAGAAAAATGTGGTGGAATGTATGGTCCCACACACCAGTGGGATCCTCTGGTCCTGTCAAAATTAACGGCTATTTGAACAACTCGCCACATTTTTTGGCCCCGATCCTTCCACAACCGGGTATTACAGTTCACCACTACCTGGTCATTATCACAAGACGGTCGTGGGATCATGCTGCACACAAATTCTCGAAATTATAATAGTGAATACATTTCAAGTATACTTAATTGGCTGAAAAGCACATTGGGACATCCTGAGGTTGTGAAAGGTACTATCTAAATGCAGGTATTTCTTTGATTGAAGGAATTCATGTGACGGGGACTAAGAAAGATTCTTTGGAAAGATTCTCTCACTGATCTTAAGAACGTGCATGATGTTTAGCTTCTGGTTTCCTTATCGTATGAAGATATCCTCTGGATCTCCGCGTGAAGAATCACTCTGCATTAACTTGGTTTTCCATCAGGATCGAGGATCATGCTATCAGTTATCTGTTTATCTAATAAGTTGCTAAAACAATATTTAAACCTCAGTGTTTGAAGACACACACACACACAAACAGTATCAGGTCTTAAAACTTGGCCAAACAAATACTTCAAAAAAGCATTCACAGATTGGGGCGGCACGGTGGCACAGTGGTTAGCATTGCTACCTCACAGCACGAGGGACCTGGGTTCAATTCTGGCCTCGGGTCACTGTCTGTGTGGTGTTTGCACATTCTCCCCATGTCTGCCTGGGTTTCCTTCGGGTGCTCTGGTTTCCTCCCACAAGTTTATTTGGTAGCAAATACTATTAACTTTCAGAGCACTGCTCCTTCATCTGACGAAGGAGCAGCGCTCCGAAAGTTAATGGTATTTGCTACCAAATAAACCTGTTGGACTTTAACCTGGTGTTGTTAAAACTGTTACTGTGCTTACCCCAGTCCAACGCCGGCATCTCCACATCATTCCTCCCACAATCCAAAGATGTGCGGGTTAAGTTGATTGGCCATGCTAAATTGAACCTGGGGTCAGGGGCATTAACAGGGCAAATATGTGGGGTAATGGGAATAGGGCCTGGGTGGGATTGTGGTTGGTGCAGACTCGAAGGGCTGAATGGCCTCCTTGTGCACTGTAGGGATTCTATGGTTCTATTATCCGGATGCTTGTTCAGAGCATTCTCTTTTCTCTTGGACACAGTGGTGTTGATTTGGAATCTACCTTTAAGACTCTGGGTTTTCAGCAATGTGGTCTTCTGGTGGGTTTTCAAATCACAAACAGCACACCTTTGATAAGAAGCATTTCAAACGTGGGGGTGTCCTGGGGGCTGGTGCTGAATCCTGTGGAGGGGGATAACCAGAATTGGGGGAATTCACCTTGGGAGTTCAGGAGCATAAGTGCTGTGGGGGGTGGGTCCTACGCAGTTGGTCAGGTGGGATGTCTTGTGGGGGACAGTAAGGGGTTGGGGGAGTCTTGGGGGTGGACAGTAATCAGGATGACGGAAGGGGTGCCTTATAGGGCAGGTTGGCCAAGCTGTAAAGGGAGTTCGCTGTGGGTTGGGGGCAGTGGTCTGAGGTTGTTGGTGAGAGTCTGGACGATAATTACCCAAAAGCTAGAAGTGGTTTGAATTCTTCGAACGATTCCTGGGTAACTACTGATGTCAGACAACCAGAATCATCCAAGGTCTACAATTTAAATCCCATTTTGAATAGTCCCCAGTACAGGGTAATTGCCTATTGTGAGGTTGAACTTCCCAGGCAATTGCCATGCAAACCTTGCCTGGAAACATCTGTGGGGAGTGTGGGGGGGCTTCTCCCCTTTGGGGTACTCCCCCATTACATTGCTGTGCAGCTTGGATGTTACAACTCATAAAACATATATTAATATGCCTCAAGTATATTTATTTGTTATATTATTTAATATATTTCAAGTCTTGCGACTCGGCCAACATTGTCTACCTGATACGCTGCAGGAAAGGATGTCCCGAGGCTTGGAACACTGGGGAGACCATGCGGACGCTACAACAATGGATGAATAGACATTGCTCGACAATCACCAGGCAGGAGTGTTCCCTTCCTATCGGGGAACACTTCAGCAGTCAAGGGCATTAAGCCTCTGATCTTCAGGTAAGCATTCTTCAAGGTGGCCTTCAAGACACATGACAACGCAGAATTGCTGAGCAGAAATTGATAGCCAAGTTCCGCACACATGAGGACGGTGTCAACCGGGATCTAGGGTTCGTGTCACACTATCTGTAACCCCCATGACTTGCCTGGGCTTCCAAAATCTCACTAACTGTCCTGGCTTGAGACAACACACATCTGTTTAATCTGTGCTTAACCCTCTCTCCACTCGCATTGTCTGCACCTGTAAAGACTTGATTACCTGTTAAGACTCGGATTCCAACCATTATTTCACAATTGAGTTTGTGTCTATATATGCCGTGTTTGTGAACTCAACTCTTCACTCACCTGATGAAGGAGCAGCGCTCTGAAAGCTCATGCTACCAAATAAACCTGTTGGACTTCAACCTGGTGTTGTGAGACTTCGCACCCCAGTCCAACGCCGGCATCTCCACATCAATAATCAACATATTTCAAGATAGCTTGCCTTTTCCTCTAAGAATCTCAGGTCGACCATAGAGTCACGAAATATATTTTCCAATGGAAGATGAGATTGTCCAACTTCTCTTTTATATCAATTCCTGAATTGGAGCTACACAATATGCCTTACTTCTGAGGAAGCTGTCATTAAAGTTAAACAGATCAATGGCTGTCCCCAGTTGCTATTTAACCTACTGAGTGTTTCCAACATTGTCCGTCTCAAACAGGCTTTGCCGGGAGTACCTGGTTTTAGACTCCTGGGTTCAACTCCGCTGCCCCCACTCCATCGCCCAGCACTTCTTGAACCATTTGACAAAACAACCTCTCATGGAGCAACCTCAAATTTGAAAATCAAGTGAGAGCATCCTATTCGGATTTGTCACAGCTTGGTATGGTTTCTGCTCTAACCAAGGCAGCAGGAAATTACAAAAGGTTGTGAACGAAGCCCAATCCATTACAAAAACCAGCCTCCCATCCATTGACTACACTTACACTGCCTCGGGAAAGCAGCCAGCATAATCAAGGAGCCCACGCACCCCGGACATTCTCTCTTCCATCTGTCGGGAAAAAAGTTACAAAAGTCTGATGTCATGTACCAACCGACTCAAGAACAGCTTCTTCCCGGCTGCCATCAGACTTTTGAATGGACCTACCTCACATTAAGTTGATCTTTCTCTACACCCTAGCTATGACTGTAGCATTACATTCTGCACTCTCTCCTTTCCTTCTCTATGGATGGTACGCTTTGTCTGTATAGCGCGCAAGGAACAATACTTTTCACTGTAAACTAATACATGTGACAATAATAAATCAAATCAAATTAAGCTGATCTTTCTCTACACCCTAGCTAAGACTGCAACACTATATTCTGCAACTTCTCCTTTCCTTCTCCCCTGTGTTTTAAGTTTAAGTTTATTCATTAGTGTCACAAGTAGGCTTACGTTAACACCATAATGACGTTACTGTGAAAATTCCCTAGTCACCACACTCCGGCGCCTGTTCGGGTACACTGAGGCAGAATTTTAGCACGGCCAATGCACCTAACCAGCACATCTTTCGGACTGTGGAAGGAAACCGGAGCACACGAAGGAAACCCACGCAGACACAGGGAGAACGTGCAGACTTCGCACAGACAGTTATCCAAGCTGGGAGTCGAACCTGGGTCCCTGGCGCTGTGAGGCAGCAGTGCTAACCACTGTGCCACGGTGCCACCCTATGAACGATATGCTTTGTCTGTATAGCGCGCAAGAAACAATCATTTTCACTGTCTACCAATACATGTGACAATAATAAATCAAATCAAATCAAATCAAAGACTAATATTCCTTAGTGGTTCTCCTGTTTCTGCTCATCCTTCCATGTCAAAGCCAATGGAAAATGGCAGATCAATAAACGCAAGCATATCGATCAGATATTTAGCTCATATTAAAGGTTTCAGCTTTCCTTGCCCTTGACAAGCACAGAATGTGGAGTCTTTTGATTATCTCTAGTAGGCAGTCACACACACCACTCGCGATTCTATTTTAATTCAGGTTTGGTGTGAAGCCAAGTTCAGATTTTAACTAAGTGGGACCTCCTGGGAAGTTTACAAACTTAATTTTGAATATTTTGAATACTATGCAAGAAAAGGACCACCCCCATTCTCTCTCAGCATCAAACATGAATCACTTTGGGAGCTAAGCTGTCTGCATCCTGACATGAGATAGAGAATCTGGTGAACTGGTGCAGCAACAATAATCTCTCCCTCGATGTCAACAAAACGAAGGAGTTTTTCATCGAATTCAGGAAGCGTAAAGGAGAACATGCCCCTGTCTACATCAACGGGGATGAAGTAGAAAGGATTGAGAGCTTCAAGGTTTTAAGTGTCCAGGTCACCAACAACCTGTCCTGCTCCTCCCATGCCGACACTATAGTTAAGAAAGCCCACCAACTTTCTCAGAAGACGAAGGAAATTTGGCATGTCAGCTACAACTCTCACCAACTTTTACAGATGCACCATAGAAAGCACTCTTTCTGGTTGTATCACAGCTTGGTATGACTCTTGCTCTGCCCAAGAGCGCAAGGAACTACAAAAGGTCATGAATGTAGCCCAATCCATCACACACACCAGTCTCCCATCCGTTGACTCTGTCTACACTTCCCGCTGCCTTGGCAAAGCAGTCAGCATAATTAAGGACCCCACGCACCCCGGACATTCTCTTTTCCACCTTCTTCTTTCAGGAAAAAGATACAAAAGTCTGAGGTCATGGAGCAACTGACTCAAGAACAGCTTCTTCCCTGCTGCTGTCAGATCAAATCAAATCAAATCAATGTGCAACCAATATCTTCAGTGCTCCAGAGCCCATTCCTGTTTGATTTGATTTGATTTGATTTATTATTGTCACATGTATTAGTATACAGTGAAAAGTATTGTTTCTTGCGTGCTACACAGACAAAGCATACAGTTCATAGAGAAGGAAATGAGAAAGTGCAGAATGTGGTGTTACAGTCATAGCTAGGGTGCAGCGAAAGATCAACTTAATGCGAGGTAGGTCCATTCAAAAGTCTGATGGCAGCAGGGAAGAGGCTGTTCCTGAATTGGTTCGTACATGACCTCAGATTTTTGCATCTTTTTCCCGACGGAAGAAGGTGGAAGAGAGAATGTCCGGGGTGCGTGGGGTCCTTAATTATGCTGGCTGCTTTTCTGAGGCAGTGGGAAATGTAGACAAAGTTAATGGATGGGGGGTTGGTTTGCATGATGGAATGGGCTACATTCACAACCTTTTGTAGTTCCTTGCGGTCTTGGGCAGAGCAGCAGCCATACCAAACCGTGATACAACCAGAAAGAATGCTTTCTATGGTGCATCTGTAAAAGTTGGTGAGAGTCGTAACTGACATGTCAAATTTCCTTAGTCTTCTGAGAAAGTAGAGGCATTAGTGGGGTTTTCTTAACTATAGTGTCGTCATGTGGGGGACCAGGACGGGTTGTTGGTGATCTGGACACCTAAATACTTGAAGCTCTCGACCATTTCTACTTCATCCCTATTGATGTAGACAGGGGCCCAGTATTCTGAGATTAATTACTTTGCAACTCCTGGAAGGTTTTGTCAGTGGCTGATAGACATTTGGGCAACGTGCGCATGACTGAATGAGTAATTTATAATAATTTATATTTATTATTGTCAGACTTCTACACTCATAGTAGGCAAACTATCACAAATAGTTGGCACAAACATGCATGTATCCCTTGTCAGTCTTGCACTTGTAGGTATTTAAAAGCTTAGCCACCCACTTACACGGAACAGACGCGTCAGACACTTGCTTAATACAATATTTATACAGTAAAGTTACCAAGCTCAACATAATCAAACAACTCATTGACATGTATGCCATTTGTTAGGTCAATCTGTTGCAAACAAAACACATCAAATGTCAGCATATGCCACTTTCCTCATGATGAATATTCACAGAAAACTTGGTGTTAAATATTTTAATGTCTTGGGAATGAATAAATATCATAATGGTACACTGAGCAGCAGCCTCTTCTGGTTCGGGAGGCTAGCACTGGGGTTCATAGCCTCACAGTAATGTCAACCATTTAGAACTGAGAGGAGGAGAAATTTCCTCACTTAACGGGTTGCAAATCTTTGGAATTCTCTACTCCAGAGTTGTGAGTTCGCTTTGACTTGATTTATTTATTGATATGCAGTGAAAAGTATTGTTTCTTGCATGCCGTACATACAAAACATACTGATCACAGAGTACATGGGGAGGGTGCAGAATATAGTGTTACAGTCATAGCTAGGGTGTAGAGAAAGGTTAAATGTAAGGTAGGTCCATTCAAAAATCTGATGGCAGCAGGGAAGAAACTGTTCTTGAGTCGGTTGGTATGTAATCTCAGACTTTTGTATCTTTTTCCCAACAGAAGAATGTGGAAAAGAGAATGTCCGGGGTGTGTGCGGTCCTTAATTATGCTGGCTGCTTTTCCGAGACAGCGGGAAATGTAGACGGAGTCAATGAATGGGAGGCTGGTTTGTGTGATGGACTGGGTTACGTTCACAACCCTTTGTAGTTTCTTGCGGTCTTGGTCAGAGCAGGAGCTGTGATACATCCAGGAAAGGATGCTTTCTATGGTGCATCTGTAAAAATTGGTGAGAGTCGTAACTGACATGCCGAATTTCCTTAGCTTCCTGAGAAAGAGGAGGTGCTTGTGGGTGCCATTGAGGACACTCAAGACAAAGATCAATCGATTTTTTTTGGATATAAAGGGAATTAAGGGATTGGGATACAGTGAGGGAGAAGATGGCACTGAGGTTGACAATCAGCCATGATCCTGTTGAACAGTGGGGTAGGCTCGAGAGGCAGAATGGCCTCTTCCTGCTCCTGCTTCTAATGCTCTGATTCAGGAAGACCTGTTTCTGTTCTGTATTGGTTGCAAACGGCTCTTCATAAACAAGATATCAGGGTTGACTTTCCAACTTTACCCCGAGCAATGGGCACAGCTCACCTGTTGGCTGTCCACTAGAATTAACGGCCTCACCGATTAATGTGCCACCAGCCATTTCCTATCTATTAAAATTAATAGGTTGAAAATCACAGGCAAGATGCCCAACATATTCAGCCGGTGGTTAAGACTCCCCAGTAGCAGCGCAGACTTGGAAAATTAACCCCGTGGTGTGGATTGTGTTGATTTATGATGGTCTGGTTGCCAAAGCCATTTTAATTGCACAACACATGCTTTCCTTAGACACCTGGTTGCTTTGTGAACAGCAGCTATTGTTCAAATCGGTATGAAAGAAAAATGCAGCTTGTATGCATAAAATACAAAATGGAACGACGCAGTTAAAACTGAATCTCACATCCCAGAGAGCTCAGGCTATTTAAAGTAAGGTTTATTTATTAGTCACAAGGGGTGGCACGGTGGCACAGTGGTTAGCACTGCTGCCTCACAGCGCCAGAGAGCCGGGTTTGATTCCTGGCTTGGGTCACTGTCTGTGTGGAGTTTGCACATTCCCCCCGTGTCTGCGTGGGTTTCCTCCGGGAGCTCCGGCTTCCTCCCACAGTCCGAAAGACGTGCTGGTTAGGTGCATTGACCTGAACAGATGCCGGACTGTGGTGACTCGGGAGATTTCACAGTAACTTCATTGCAGTGTTAATGTAAGCCTTACTTGTGACTAATAAATAAAATTTAATTTTTAAGGTAGGCTTACATTCACACTGCAATGAAGTTACTTTGAAAATCCCCGAGTCGCCACACTCCAGCACCTGTTTGGGTCCACCGAGGGAGAGTTTAACATGGCCAATTTATCTAATCAGCACGTCTTTCGGACTGTGGGAGGAAACCGGAGCACCCGGAGGAAACCCGCGCAGACACGGGGAGAACATGCAAACTCTGCACAGACAGTGACCCAAGCTGGGAATCGAACCCGGGTCCCTGGCGCTGTGAGGCAACAGTGCTAACCACTGTGCCACCGTGCTGCCCCATTTCCATTCTGTTCTACGTGCACACAAATCTTTAATCTCTGTGTAATTCTCCAGATGAATTTAAACCCCCAACCCCCACTTTACCAGTTAACAATTCATAATCAGTTGCAAAGAATCACAGGTAAAAGCTCTAAACCGCCTCAGGAATGACAGACTCTAAAGGCCATTGATATATATTAAAGACAATTGAGCAATGAGAGGGTTTGAGTGCAGTCAAGTTTCTCGCTGCAATTCAAGAGGTATTAAACTGCTTAAAATAACTATTGCTTCGAGATGTCACCTATAAATCACGGCGGAGGCAACATCAGTGGGATGATGGATGCCGGTTCGCTGAAAGGATTTGATCACAAGACACAGGCTGGAATGGTGACGAGCCAGAGATAAATGTTTGTGTTGAGATTAACATTCCAAGGTCGCAGTGTCAGGGCATTTCAATGAGGACTTTTTCTCTCTCTCTCTCCCTCTCCCTCCACGTGCACACACACACACACACACACAGGCCATACCAAGTCGACAAAAGCTGCAACAGGAAACCAGGGAACAAATTACATTTTAATGAGGTTGTCTTGCGGGTTATCTTTTGCTATTGTCCATGAAGAGCGAAATAGCTTGCAACAAGCAACTGCAACACAAAGCACTGGTCGTTTTGAAGACTTCATTTACATTTGTATATGCCTGTATGTTTGAAAGGAAAATAATACGGTTTTTTCCTTTGTAAAAGCTTATTTTCATCAGACAATGGAGTTCTAAATTGTTTTTTTATTGCGCTGTAATAAATGAGAATAACCAAAGGAGAACGGGGAAAATGAGTGTTAATACAATGTGAACATATTTTCTGATGCCAACCCTTTGTGCAGCTACAAACAAAATATTTTCTGGGCTGACTAAATAAGGAAAGATGCAGCCAGGAATCAAATCCTGATTTATGCTGCATGCAGGTGCAGCAGGCGGTAAAGAAGGCAAATGGCATGTTGGCCTTCATTGCAAGAGGTTGCAAGTACAGGAGCAGGGATGTGTTGTTGCAATTATACAGGACCTTGGTGAGACCACACCTAGAATATAGTGTGCAGTTTTGGTCTCCTTTTCTGAGGAAGGATGTTCTTGCTCTCGAGGGAGTGCAGCGAAGGGTTACCAGGCTGATTCCGGGGATGGTGGGATTGAGGTATGAGGAGAGATTGACTAAGTTAGGATTGTTTTCGCTGGAGTTCAGATGAGTGGGGGGGCGAGGATCTCATAGAGACTTATAAAATTCCAACAGGACACGACAGGGGAGATGCAGGAAGGATGTTTCCGATGGTGGAGTAGTCCAGAACCAGTGGTCACAGTCTGAGGATTCGTGTAGGCCAAATTTAGGACGGAGATGAGGAGACATTTCTTCACCCAAAGAGTGGTGAGCCTGTGGAATTCATTACCACAGAAGTAGTTGATGCCAAAACATTGAATGTATTCAAGAGGTGGCTGGATATAGCAATTAGAGTGAACAGGGTCAAAGGTTATGGAGAGAAAGCAGGATTAGGCTATTAAGTTGGATGATCAGCCATGATTGTGATGAATGGGGGAGCAGGCTCGAAGGGCCAAATGGCCTCCTCCTGCTCCTATCTTCTATGTTTCTATGATAGCTGTGGCTCAGCTAATAGTGCTCTCACCTCTGAGTTAGGAGGTACCGGGACTTGAGGATCTAAGCTAACACTCCATTTCTAAGAGTGTTGCGCAGTGCCATTTTCCAGATAAGTGTGTTGTTGAGGTGTTGGTGGTCTGGCCTGCTGTCTGGACAGCCATTGAGAGGCCTGCACTGCTTCCTTTTGAGAATAGCCATGATGCGGAGGTGCTGGCATTAGACCTCATACCTGTGCTTAACCCTCTCTCCACTCACATTGTCTGTACCTTTAAGATTTGATTACCTTAAAGACTCGCATTCCAACCATTATTTTGTAAATTGCGTTTGTATCTTTATATGCTCTGTTTGCGAACACGACTCCCACTCACCTGATGAAGGAGCAGCGCTCCGAAAGCTTGTGGGTTGCGCGACCAAATAAACCTGTTGGACTTTAACCTGGTGTTGTGATACTTCTTACTGTCCTTTTGAGAAGCCCCATCCACCCACAAGTTTATTTGATAAGTGTCACAAGTAGACTTACATTAACACTGCAATGAAGTTATTGTGAAAATCCCCTAGTTGCCACACTCCAGCACCTGTTCGGGTACACTGAGGGAGAATTTAGCATGGCCAATGCACCTAACCAGTGCGTTTTTTGGACTGTGGAAGGAAACCGGAGCACCCGGAGGAAGACCACGCAGACACGGGGAGAACGTGCAAACTCCACACAGACCCAAGCCAGAAATCGAACCCAGGTCCCTGGCGCTGTGAGGGAGCAGTGCTAACTACTGTGCCAGCATGCCACATTTAGAATGCTGTGAGCAATTTTGGGCCTCATTTCTAAGGAAGGATGTGCTGGCCTTGGAGAAGGTCCAGAGGAGGTACACGAGGATGATCCCAGGAATGACAGGCTTAACGTTTACCAGGATGTTGCCTAGTCTGGAGGTTATTAGCTATGAGGAAAGATTGTTTCAACTTGGTTTGTTCTCACTGGAATGACGGAGATTGAGGGGTGACCTGATCGAGGTTTACAAGATTATGAGTGGAATGGACAAAGTGGATAGTCAGATGCTCTTTCCTAGGGTAGGCAAGTTAAGTACTGGGGGACATAGGTTTAAGGTGTGTGGGGAAAAGTTTAGAGGAGATGTGCGAGTTTTTACACAGAGGGTGGTGAATGTCTGGAACGTGTTGCCCAGGGAGGTGGTGGGAGCAGGTACGATAGCAGCATTTAAGGGGCAACTAGACGAATACATGAATAGGATGGGAATGGAAGGATATGGGCTCCGTATGTGCACAGGGTTTTAGTTTAGGCAGGCACCATGACCGGTGCAGGCTTGGAGGGCCAAAGGGCCTGTTCCTGTGCTGTACTGTTCTTTGTTCTTTAACGTATGAGAAACATTTGAGGACTCTGGGTCTGTACTCGATGGAGATTGGAACGATGAGGGGGTTCTCATTGAAACTTACAGAATACTGAAAGGCCTGGATAGAGTGGACATGGAGAAAATGTTTCCATTAGTAGGATAGACACGGATCCAAGGGTATAGCCTCGGAGTGAAAGGACGACCCTTTAGAACTAATATGAGAGGAATTCCTTCAGCCAGAGGGTGGTGAATTTATGGAATTCATTGCCATAGAAGGCTGTGGAGGCCAGGACATTGTGTATTTAAAACAGAGATAGATACGTTCTTGATTGGTAAGGGGATCAAAGGTTACAGGGAAAAGGTGGGGGAATGGGGTTGAGAAACTTATCAGCCATGATTGAATGGCAGAACAAATTTGATGGGCCGAATGGCCTCATTCTGCTCCTATATCTTATGGCCTTATGACCACTGCAGGTTCATATGCAGAGGAGTAAAGGGAAGGTGTACCTTTACTTTGTTTTGCGCAGTGCAACCAGATGTTGACCAACACATCAGAAATGACCTCCTTTTCCCGAGCATCTGATCAACATTCCAGATGTGAACATGGACTATGATATTGTGAGCAGTGTAGCCTGCCCGCTCTCCACCCGCACCGTCCAACCACCCCCTGCCAGCACCCTCCACACCCCACCCCTGCCCCCAGCTCATAGTAAGAAGTAAACCCTAGGTTTATGGGTGACTAAAATGATACGGCAAGGTTAAAATAAAATTAAGAGCAAAATAGTTTTAAAAATAAATGTAGAAAGGCAGTATTAAAGGATGAACCAAAAATCCTAAACAATCATAGAATGAAACAGCTTAGATAAGGCCATTCTACCCATCATGCATTTAGTGAAAGAACTATTTAATTTTTCCTGCTTCCCCTCTCCTCAGCCATGACCTTATTGAATAGCAGAGCAGGCTCGAGGGACCAAATGACCTACTCCTGCTCCGAGTTCTTATGTTCTTTCCTCGTAGAAACATAGAAGATAGGAGCAGGAGGAGGCTATTTGGCCCTTCGAGCCTGCTCTGCCATTCATTACAATCACGGCTGATCGTCCAACTCAATAGCCTAATCCTGCTTTCTCCCCATAACCTTTGATACCATTTGCGCCAAGTGCTATATCCAGCCGCCTCTTGAATACATTCAATGTTTTGGCATCAATACTTCCTGGTAATGAATTCCACAGGCTCACCACTCTTCGGGTGTAGAAATGTGTCCTCATCCCCGTCCTAAATGGCCTACCTGTACCCTCAGTCTGTGCCCCTGGTTTTGGCCTCCTCCACCATCAGGAACATCCTCCCTGCATCTACCCTGTCCAGTCCTGTTGGAATTTTATAATCTCTATGAGATCCCCCCTGATTCGTCTGAACTCCAGCGAAAACAATCCTCACCTAGTCAATCTCTCCTTATACATCAGTCCCGCCATCCCCGGAATCAGCCTGGTACTCATACTCCTGAATACTTTTCCTTTTTCCAGTATTTATCCAATTCCTCTTAAAGTTTCTTTTTAAAGTTTATTTGATTAGTGTCACAAGTAGGTTTACATTAACACTGCGCTGAAGTTACTGTGAAAATCCCCCAGTCGCCACACTCCGGCGCCAGTTCGGGTACACTGAGGGAGAATTTAGCACAACAAATACACCTAACCAGCACGCCTTTTGGACTGTGGGAGGGAAGCGGAGCAGCCAGAGGAAACCCACGCAGACACCGGGAGAATGTGTCACACAGACAATGACCCAAGCCGGGATTCGAACCCAGGTCCTTGGCGCTATGAGGCAGCACTGCTAACCACTGTGCCACCGTGCTTTCAGATATTATCTGTAAATCTGCTTCCACCAGCATTTCAGGCCCTCATAATTCACACCATTAATTAATTTTTCCCCCATGTTTCCACTGGTTCATTTGCCAATTAACTTAAAAGTGTTCCCTTTGCTTTCAACCTCTCTCCCCCAGTAACGGTTTATCCCTATTTTCTCTCCTCAAACTCTTTGAGATTTAACCTTCTCTGCTCTCAGGAAAACAGTCCCACTTTTCCCAGTCCCTCAACGTAACTGAAGACTTTCACCCTTGGGGTATATCAACTCACAGAAATAAAATTGTGGAACTAGAATCATTGATTAAAATAAATGAAATGTGACGGCAACTGGATCATGATGGGCACCTAAATATTCAGGTTGCAAAATATTTGGCAGGGATAGTGGCATTAATTAAACATAATGTCATAATATTGCAGCATCAGGTATCAAATAGAGAGAGTGAGCAAAATGAATTCCTCTTGATTGAGTTGAGATGTATCAATGGATCAGACACATCATTGATAGGCCACCTAAAGGAATTGAAGATGAAATCTGTAGACAGAGTGTGCAGAGTAATATAGCTTCTCATTCTGACAAACAATTCATCAATATCCTGCTCAATGTAGTGATGCAGTGCAGACAAACTGATAGTATTGATGTTCCCATTAGCTCCTTGCACAGACCCAGAGAGACAACTGCGCTTGCAACGGCACCATTCATGGCCACAGGACATCCTCAAAGGCTTCACAGCCAATGAAGTGCAATCAGAAGTGTAGTCACTACTCTGATATTGATGTCATTTGATTTGTTATTGTCATGTATTAGCATACAGTGAAAAGTATTGTTTCTTGCGCGCTATACAGACAAAGCATACCGTTCACAGAGAAGGAAAGGAGAGAGTGCAGAATGTAGTGTTACAGTCATAGCTAGGGTGTAGAGAAAGATCAACTCAATGCGAGGTAGGTCCATTCAAAAGTCTTCCAAATATGTAAGAAATTGAATTAGAGCATTGTTAGAGAGTTGGAATGAAGTTTTAGAAGCATAGAATGAGAGTAAAAGATAGAATTGGAAGGTATACTGGGCACAGCTTGCAAGAAGTCACCTCACTCCAACGGAATTGATGTAGGAATCAGGACAAATGAGAAATTAAGTTGATCTTTCTCCACACCCTAGCTATGACTGTAACACTACATTCTGAACTCTCTCCCTTCCTTCTCTATGAACGGTATGCTTTATCTGTATAGCGCGCAGGAAACAATACTTTTCACTGTATACTAATACATGTGACAATAATCGGCTGCCGTCAGTGGTGGTGGAGGCGAACTCAAAAGGGTCTTTTAAGAGACTCCTGGATGAGTACATGGAGCTTAATAGGATGGAGGGTTATAGGTAGGTCTAGAAGGTAGGGATGTGTTCGGCACAACTTGTGGGCCGAAGGGCATGTTTGTGCTGTAGTTTTTCTATGTTTCTAATAAATCAAATCAAATCAAATCAAATAACTGACACAAAGCTAAGTGCAGTATACAGCACAGTGGTCATGGCCAGGTGTTCTATTTTACCAGTGTTAGTTAAGGACAGGACACCAAGAATTACTATCCTTTTCTTCAAGATACTGCTATGGAATCTATTGCATCCTGATGAAGAGGCACAGTGGTTAGCACTCACAGCGACAGGGACCCTGGTTCGATTCTGGCTGAGGTTACTGTCTGTGTGAAGTTTGCACGTTCCCCCCGTGTCTGCGGGGGTTTCCTCCGGGTGCTCCCGCTTCCTCCCACAGTCCAAAGATGCACAGGTTAGGTGGATAGGCCATACTAAATGCACAGGGTTACAGGGATAGGGTGGGGCGGACAGCGTGGGCCTGGGTAAGATGCTCTTTCTGAGAGTTGGTGCAGATTGATGGGCTGAATGGCCTCCTCATGCACTGTAGGGATTCTATGGATTTTTCTCTGGTAGGCAGGGCCTTAGGTTAACTTCCTACCTGAAGGATACTTCCAAAACGCAGTGCTCTCTCAGTACCAAACATGATTGCATGCCTGGATTTTGTCCTTAAGCATCTGAAGTGGGCTTTAAACCAGAATTATAAAAGCAAAATACTGCGGATGCTGGAATCTGAAACAAAAACAGAAAATGCTGGAAAATCTCAGCAGGTCTGACAACATCTGTGGGAAGAGAATAGAGCCAACATTTTGAGTCAGGATGACCCTTCATCACAGCTCTGGTGAAGACAACCATTTGCCCCATCGAGCCTTCACCGACAACAATCCCACCCAAGCCCAATCTCTGTAATCCCACGTATTTACTCTGCTGGTCCCCCTGACACTAAGGGGCAATTTAGCATGGCCAATCCACCTAACCCGCACATCTTTGGGCTTTAGGTTTTATGAATTCATTTTTTCTTTTCCTTAAAACCGTAAGTTTTACCTCACAGGCATTGTAAAAATCTGCTGGAATTGTCAACAGAAATATAAGTCTATTGTAATTTTAAATGTAAATGGGTAATTGATAATATATTTCCATAGCACTCTGTCAAACTGTCAAGATGTAGTAAGTTAGAAAAGAAGGCACTGGAGCAAGGTGACTTCTTGCAAGCTGTGCCCAGTATACTTTCTAATTCTATCTTTTACTCTCGTTCTATGCTTTTAAAACTTCATTCTACTCTTTTAAACTCTCTAACAATGCTTTAGTTCCATTTCTTAAAGATTTGGCGATCTTTATGACCCTGGAGACACCCAACCTGACTGACCTGGAATTGACCCCCCCGGGACATTCTCTTTTCCACCTTCTTCAGTCAGGAAAAAGATATGAAAGTCTGAGGTCACGTACCAGCCGACTCAAGAACAGCTTCTTCCCTGCTGCTGTCAGATTTCAGAATGGACTTATCTTGCATTAAGTTGATCTTTCTCTACACCCTTGCTATGACTGTAGTTCTAAATTCTGCACTCTCCCGTTTCCTTCTCTATGAACAGTATGTTTTGTCTGCACAGCTTCATTCACAACCCTTCATAGTTTCTTGCGGTCTTAGTCAGGGCAGGAGCCATACCAAGCTGTGATACATCCAAAAAGGATGCTTTCTATGGTGCATCTGTAAAAATTGGTGAGAGTCCTAGCAGACATGCTGATTGTTGGCTGGTTGTTGTTGTGACTGGTTGTTGGAGGTGTTGTTGAAGGAGGTGAAGTGGTATTGCAGTGCATCAGGCTGCCAGAGTTTGCTCGCGGTGGATGTTTAAAGTGTTGGATGGATTACCTAATGAATGGAGTTGTTGACTGGGCAGTAACAGTGTGCGGTAACTTATCTTTGTCTCCATATTCAGAGAGAAGCATGACACAATCACGCTGAAAGCCATCTTATGGCTTGCAAAGCAGTTAGACCCGGAGTGTGGGTGGTGAAAGAGAGTGTCCACTATCAGGTGAGGCAATAGAAATGTGTTTCTCTGCCTGGAATTAGATCCCCAACTGATAGGAGATTGGCTGGGAACGAGATGGTTGTTCTGGTTACTGCATTTTGACCAATGATTGATGTACCTCTGCGAACAGTGTGGACTTCAGAACATCATCACAGTGCAGGAGAAATGTAAGATTTGTTGCTTTGAATTCAGGATGGTTTACAAACATACAAATACATGAACTAGGAGCAGGAATAGACCACTTGACCCCGAGAACCTGCTCTGCCATTTAATAAGATCGTTGCTGATCTGACTGTAACCTCAACCCCACATTCCCGCCTAACCCCCAAAACCTTTCATCCCCTTGCTACGCAAGAATCTATCTAGCTCTGCCTTAAAAATATTCAAAGACTCTGCTTCCACTGCCTCTTGAGGAAGAGACTCACCACCCCCAGAGAGGAGAAATTTCTCCCCATCTCTGTCTCAAACAGGCCTCCCTTCAACTTCAAGCAGTGATCCCTGGTTCCAGATTCTCCAACAAGAGGAAACATCTTCTCTGCATCCATCTTATCAGTACCCCTCAGAATCTTAAAGATTTCAATCAAGTCACCTCTGATTCTTCTGAACCCTGATGGATACAAACTTAACCACTCCAACCTTTTTTCATAAGACAACCCACCCATTCCTGGTATCCATGATGTGGAGATGCCGACGTCGGACTGGGGTGGGCACAGTAAGAAGTCTCACAACACCAGGTTCAAGTCCAACAGGTTTATTTGGAATCACGAGCTTTCAGAGCGCTGCTCCTTCACTCACCTGATGAAGGAGCAGCGCTCCGAAAGCTCATGATTCCAAATAAACCTGTTGGACTCTAACCTGGTGTTGTGAGACTTCTTACAATTCCTGGTTTCAGTCTGGTATCATTCCTGGTCATGATGTGGAGATGCTGGCGTTGGACTGGGCTAAACACAGTCAGAAGTCTCACAACACCAGGTTAAAGTCCAACAGGTTTATTTGGTAGCAAAAGCCACTAGCTTTTGGAGCAAGGAGCAGCAAGCGCTCCGAAAGCTAGTGGCTTTTGCTACCAAATAAACCTGTTGGACTTTTGAAGCGCTATCAATTAGGCAAAAGACTACTTGTGTGCCAATACAACTGTAGGCTTTTATTCATTACAGAACTAGGAGCACATCCTAACAGATAACCGACCCGAACGGAACAAGGGGGAGGAAGCAGCCGCCTTTATACTAGGTGACAAGGGGAGGAGCCGGCAGGGGATGTGTCCAGGCATGACAAACACAACAACGGTGGTCCAGACAGGACAAAGGCACAACTGTAGTCCACCACAACTTTAACCTGGTGTTGTGAGACTTCTTACTGTATCATTCCTGGTATCAGTCCTGAAGTTGAAAGTGACTCTTGTTTGCACTCAATAGGTGTAATTGTGACATTTGCTGAGGACTGGAGAAGGGCTGGAATTGGAATTAAACATTTGATGAATTAATTGATGAATGTCCACATAACTGAAAGGAAAATGGAATCTTTTTATCTCCAGTAGAAATCACACCTTCCGATTTTGCAGAATCATATACGTTTTTAGGAAATATCATTTGGAAACTGCTTTATCCTTCAGAATGCTCTTCAAAATCCAGGACAATCTATCCTACCAGCCAGTTCGTCTGCCTGACTCCACAGTTCATAAGCAGCACTCGACATCCGACTGGGGAGGGACATGTGATCATCGCCTGCCCACTGTTACTGAAAGGCTTCTGTCAGCTCCACATTAGATAACAATTCATAATCACTACCCATGGAGCAGTTAGGAGGCAGCCAGAGTTTAAGTGGTTTGACCTCTGTGTGTGGGTTCTTTAATTTCCCACTGTTATTATAGGATGACAGAAAGTGATCCGGCCACAGGGGAGAGCCTCTTCTTTGAACGATGCAGCCGGAGGGGGGAAGGAAAAAACTTTATTGCAAGTTCAGACTGAAAGTGGAGTTTGATCAAATTTCCCTCAGAGGGTGTTGCATTGCAATCCCGAGAGGTGGCTCGCTTTTCAATTGTAAAATCGTGGAAGATTTAGTTGGTTAATTTGTCTTTAATGTCTTTGTCAAGTCTTTGGGTAAAGTGCAAGGATACAAGTTAAAGCAGCAATGTTGTTTAAGTGTTGTTTGAAGATATAATTTGCTCATTCTTGCGTTCCCTCGAGCAGAGTTATAACTACGTGGATAAGGCAGCATGGTGGCACAGTGGTTAGCACTGCTGCCTCACAGCAACAGGGGCCCGGATTCAATTCCTGGCTTGGGTCACTGTCTGTGCGGAGTCTGCACATCCTCCCCGTGTCTGCGTGGGTTTCCTCCAGGTGCTCCGGTTTCCTCCCACAGTTCAAAGATGTGCTGGTTAGGCGCATTGGCCATGCTAAATTCTCCCTCAGTGTACCCGAACAGGTGCTGGAGTGTGGCGGCTAGGGGATTTTCAAAGTAACTTCATTGCAGTGTTAATGTCAGCCTGCTTGTGACATTAATAAATAAAAATTAACTTTTATCCTCAGCATGAGTTAATGTATTGCAATGCTGTAAGATTTGCATCATAACAAAGCATATAAAGCTATGAAACAATATTCTTGCAACAAACACATAAGGATAAATTTAAAGCTTCGTTGACCTTGGGCAGGAATTTCAGTCTTGGTGTGGGCACAACTGGTAAATCCTGCCCATAGTTTAATCGTTATCTAAGTACAATCAAGTGTTCCTCCATAGAATTTACAACATAGGGGGTGGTACAGTAGTTAGCACTGCTGCCTCACAGCTCCAGAAACCTGGGTTTGATTTCCAGCTTGGTTCACTGTCTGTGTGGAGTTTGCATGTTTTCCCCGTGTCTGCGTGGGTTTCCTCCGGGTGCTCCGGTTTCCTCCCACACACCAAAGATGTGCAGCTTAGGTGCATTAGCCATGCTAAATTGCCCCTTAGTGTCCCGGGATGCGTAGGTTCGAGGGGTTAGTGGGATAAATTTCTGGGATTATGGGGCCTTGGCAAGATTGCAGACTTGATGGGCCGAATGGCCTCCTTCTGCACTGTAGGGATTCTATCATTCTACAATTCATAGAAACAAGTCATTCAGTCCAATTCTGCTGTAATTTATGCATCTTATGAATCTTCTCCTATTATTCTTAATTTAACCGTATCAACAGATTTCTCCGCTCATTTCTACCTCGCGCGTTTATCCAGCTTCTCCTTAAATGTATCGATGCTGTTCACCTCAACCATTCCCTGTGGGAATGAGTTCCACATTCTAACAACTCTCTGACAAAGAGACATCAGTCAGAATTCTGCTGGATTTATTGAAAGGTAAAGTCGCCACCCTCTCAGATGACCATAGGCTAGTTTTCACTTTCATAGAAAACCCTACAGTGCAGAAAGAGGCCATTCGGCCCATCAAGTCTGCAACGACCACAATCCCACCCAGGCCCTACCCCCACATATTTACCCGCTAATCCCGCTAACCTACGCATCTCAGAACTCTAAGGGGAAATTTTTAACCTGGCCAATCAACCTAACCCGCACATCTTTGGACTGTGGGAGGAAACCGGAGCACCCGGAGGAAACCCACGCAGACACGAGGAGAATGTGCAAACTCCACACAGACAGTGACCCGAGCCGGGAATCGAACCCGGGACCCTGGAGCTGTGAAGCAGCAGTGCTAACCACTGTGCTACCGTGCCGCTTTGAGATCTGACTGATGGTGATTTAACCTGAGGATCACTACACCTCAGACAAGGGGCAAGGTTGAGAAGTCAGGGCCTTCATAACTTCATAACCAACTGAGCCGGTACGGGAATTGAACCCACGCTGTTGGCATTGCTCTGCATCACAAACCAGTCGTCCAGCCAACTGGACTAAATCGACCGACCAATTTATTTGTGACTGCCTTTTGTTATGGACCCCCAGTTTTGCGTTGCCCCAAGAATATAATCTTCTTTTACAACACAATACATAATAAAATACTTTTTTCACGCTTGGATGGTGAAAACAGCTGCGAGTACTTGGTATTAGTAATATTGCAGTTTATGAAATAGGTTTGACCATACCTATTTAACTTGCACATTGAAGTGAATGGGAAGTTTATAAACCACTTATTCTTGCATTATACGCAGGAATAATTTTAAATAAACCACAATGCTTTTTAATGGGGCAGTGAATTTTGCAACCACGAAAGATTCTTGCAGATCATAAAAGCCACCAAAGGCGAAAGAGGATTAGGAAAGGTCAGGATATATCTGTCTGACAGGGCAGCACAGTGGCACAGTGGTTAGCACTGCTGCCTCACAACATCAGGGATCTAGGTTCGATTCCTGGTTTGGATCACTGTCTGTGCGGAGTCTGCACATTCTCCCCGTGTCTGTGTGGGTTTCCTCCAGGTGCTCTGGTTTCCACCCACAGTCTGAAAGATGTGCTGGTTAGGTGTGTTGGCCATGCTAAATTCTCCCTTAGTCTACCTGAACAGGCGCCAGAGTGTGGTGACTAGAGGATTTTCACAGTAACTTTGTTGCAGTATTAATGTAAGCCTACTTGTGATACCAATAAATAATGATGTGGAGATGCCGGCGTTGGACTGGGGTGGGCACAGTAAAAAGTCTCACAACACCAAGTTAAAGTCCAACAGGTTTACTTGGAATCACGAGCTTTCGGAGCGCTGCTCCTTCATCAGGTGAGTAGGTGTGGTGTCGATGGGAGCCATGATGTGGAGACGCTGGCGCGTTGGACTGGGGTGGATGATGAAGGAGCAAGCACTCCGAAAGCTCGTGAATCCAAATAAACCTGTTGGAAGTTAACCTGGTGTTGTGAGACTTCTTACAGTACCAATAAATAAAATATCTTTCCGAAGTGAATGCAGAAGTGTCTCTGCCAGTTTCTAGCACTGGTACAATCACTTGTGATGGTATAAAATAATTTATCTAGACTAACCTACACAGATTGAAAAAGTCCTCTGTTCTAACCTCCTGATTAATCTGAACGCAGACATTGTTATCTACCCAGGGCTGGAATTTGTAGTGTTTCTTAGAGTGAACAAACCGCTTTCATCGCCATTACCCCATAGAAACTGACCGCAATTTCACGACTTAACGTGAGGACAGATTAACCCAGAAACTGTAGCCTGCCATTCACTGCTCCTCCACAGGAGAGCTGTGGAACATCTCCAGAGCCAACATACACTGGAATCAGTTGGTGTCGCTACATCCCTTCTTCCCACTCTCACATTCCCATGAGAAAGTCCATAAAAAGTTGCTGGCTGTTCACTCAGGTGTAATTGGGTCATTGGCAGTGATCTGATACACTCTGCTGGACAACAGCTATGGAAAAGATAATTTTATATTTAAATGTCCCAGAAAACCGCAAGCAGGACACAGGCCTTCCTGCCGCTTGCCTTTTCAACACAGCATCACGCTCTCACATCCACATTGACGTCCTTGGTCTGTTGCAATGTTCCAATGAAGCCCAACGCAAACTGGAGGAACAGCATCTTCTCTTCCAATTAGGCACTTTATAGCCTTCCAGACTGAACATTGAGTTCAATAACTTCAGCCTGTGAACTCTCTCCTCCATCATCCCCTTTCCCCATTTTTAAAATTTCGATCCATTTATTTTCATTTCTTCCACTGATTCATTTTTCAATCCTCTACTCTATCCCGCTTCCCATTTTTTTCTCCCTTACCACCCTCTCTCCTCGCTCCACCCCACCCCACTAAGGCCATCTGTTACCTATTCCATGTTGTCCCGGTGCTTGTTCAGGTACTCTGAGGGAGAATTTAGCACCTAACCATCACGTCTTTCAGACTGTGGGAGGAAACTGGAGCACCCGGAGGAAACCCACGCAGACACAGGGAGAATGTACAGACTCCGCACAGTGACCCAAGCTGGGAATCGAACCTGGGTCCCTGGCACTGTGAGACAGAATCATAGAATCATAGAATCATAGAAACCCTACAGTACAGAAAGAGGCTATTCGGCCCATCGAGTCTGCACCGACCACAATCCCACCCAGGCCCTACCCCCATATCCCTACATATTTTACCCACTAATCCCTCTAATCTACGCATCCCAGGACACTAAGGGGCAATTTTAGCATGGCCAATCAACCTAACCCGCACATCTTTGGACTGTGGGAGGAAACCGGAGCACCCGGAGGAAACCCATGTAGACACGAGGAGAATGTGCAAACTCCACACAGACAGTGACCCAAGCCGGGAATCGAACCCAGGTCCCTGGAGCTGTGAAGCAGCAGTGCTAACCACTGTGCCATTGTGCCGCCCTGAATTCACCAAGGGACAGCACAGGAATTCATTAATGCTGCCATCACCCATACTTCTTGCCCAAGCATCAGAACCTTTATTGATGTGTGTCTGAGAGTGAAGCCAAACATCCACTGAGTGCTTTCAGGAGAATCGATAGAAAATGTACTGATGACGTACATAATTAACTTGTCCCTCCCACACCAGCAAATAATTTGGTTACTTAACAATTGAACAACTATTCGGAATGGAGGGTAGAACCCTCATGTGTGTCTTGACACAAATACAGAAACTCTATCCCTTTGCGTAGTCAAGAGATTTAGCTTTAAATACTTGGGAAGGAATTTTCCCAGCGGACCATGCAAAGGTCCGTTGATCTCAGGAGGGTTTTTCCGGTTTTGGGGTGAGCGCGGCTGGAAAATCCCACCCTCGGTGTAGCTGTCACCTGAAACTCCGACCCATATACTACAAGCTCCACTTTTCAGCCTGTTCCGCACAATTCTTGACTCCCCTAAAATCCAAGAATCTATTGATCTCAGCCTTTAATATATTCCTTCACAGATGGAGAAATGAGAAGGAAACCTTGCACACTGTGGTTAGCACTGCTACCTCACACCAGGGACCCGGGTTCAATTCCGACTTTGGGTTGCTGTCCCTGTGCGGAGTCTGCATGTGTTCTCCGTGTCAGCGTGGGTTTCCTCCGGGTGCTCCATTTCCTCCCACAGTCAAAGATGTGCAGTTTAAGTATATTGGCCATGCTAAACTTCCCCTTAGTGTACAAAGATGTGCAGGTTAGGTGGATTGGCCATGGTAAATGCACGGGGTTACGGGGATAGGCTACAGGGAAGGATCTGGATGGGATGGCTCTTTGAGAGATTCGATGCAGACATGATGGGCCAAATGGCCCTCTTCCTGCACTGTAGGGATTCTATGTTTCTTATACCATCTGAATTTTCCCTCTGTAATGATTTTTTTTTAATATGAGATACGGTGCTGGGAAAATGAATTTCAAGTCAAAACACACCAACTTATTTGGTGGTCGCTCGATAGCCGCATGCTTATCAGCAGGGAACACAGATGAGAAAGAACTTCCTGTATGGGACACATCAGGCTGGTGGGCAGACGTCCCATGCCATCGAGAATGGACAGAAATTTCTAGCTTCCTACCTTTCGATTTCAATGACCCTTTGTTCCAAACTGTGCCTGAACAGGATTCTTATAATCTTGAAACAACAGAGTAATATTAAAAATAGATCTCGAGCTATGTTTCAACAGCACCCTCCCCATTCAGTTGAATATAGAGAAAAACAAATAAATACAATTGAGATATGTTCACAGTAAATGCTGGATTGTAATAACTTCTCAAAGTGAAGAAAATAATGACATGGACCACAACCTCTCATATTAAGTTCTAGTTTATAAGTATATACACGGTGATAGGTCACTTACATTCATTCCAGCCGCAGGAATTAATTGGCCTGATGCATTCTCTTCATAAATTCCAAATGCTGGTGACAGCTAATAATTAACTGGAAAGAGTTGCCGCTGCTTCCAAACTATGAATAGCTTTCCGATCTTCAGGATCTGCCAATCACATGCGGAAATGAATGGTTTGCACAGTTTTTCTTCAAATCTTCGTTCTTGGGATGTTATCTTCACGGCCAAGGCTAGCGTTTATTGTCCATCCCTCATTACCCTATTGCAAGTGCTCATCAAAAGGCTTCCTCCAACTGAGTGCCTCCCTGTGCCACCTCGGAGAGCCACTAAGAATCAACCGTGTTGTATGGGTCAGGAGTCACGTGTAGGCCTGTCCAGGAAAGGATGGTAAGAGTTTTAACAACACCAGGTTAAAGTCCAACAGGTTTATTTGGTAGCAAATTTGCTACCAAATAAACCTGTTGGACTTTAACCTGGTGTTGTTAAAACTCTTACTGTGTTTGCCCCAGTCCAACGCCGGCATCTCCACATCAGGTAAGGATGGCCAATTTCCTCCATTCCATAGAAACCTACAGTGCAGAAGGAGGCCATTTAAGACGGAGGGGGCAGCACGGTAGCACAGTAGTTAGCAATGCTGCTTCACAGCGCCAGGAACCCGGGTTCGATTCCCGGCTTGGTCACTGTCCGTGTGGAGTTTGCACATTCTCACCATGTCTGCGTGGGTTTCCTCTGGGTGCTCCGGTTTCCTCCCACATTCTGAAAGACGTGCTGGTTAGGTGCATTGACCCGAACAGGCGCCGAAGTGTGGCGACTAGGGGAATTTCACACTAACTTCATAGCAGTGTTAATGTAAGCCTTACTTGTGACTAATAAAAAATAAATAAATTTAGCCCATCGAGTCTGCACCAGCTCTCAGATGGAGCATCCCACACAAGTCCTATTCCCAAAACCCCACACATTTACCCCGCTAATCCCCCCCCTTAACTTACACATCTTGGGACACTAAGGAGCAACTTAGCATGGCCAATCAACCTAACCTGCACATCTTTGGACTGTGGGAGGAAACCTGAGCACCCGGAGGAAACCCATGCAGGGAGAACATGCGAACTCCACACAGACAGTGACCCAGCCGGGAATCGAACCCGGGTCCCTGGCACCTTGAGGCAGTAGTGCTAACCACTGTGCCACCATGTCGCCCAATTCTTTCCATTTGTGAACCAGATAGGTGTTTACAACAATCCTGGTTTCATTTTATTCCAGATTCATCCACCGAATTGAATTCCCATTTCCCCAGATGTCGTGGGGTGGGGAGCGGGAGCATTTGAACAGGATGTCTCCAGAGCAATTAGTCCAGGCCTCTGGGATACTGATGAGGTAGTGCTGGAAATGGCTGGAGAAAAGAAAATATTAATGCATAACATGAACAAGAGAAAAGACAAAATAATTTTGTGACATCATTGGAACAGTTTGTAGACAGAGGCAGTTACTGGAGGGGGGGACGCTCAATAGAAAACATAGGAGGGGGAAGCAGGTGAGGAGATGGATGATGAATCGAATGAAGTGGATTCAGTTGACCCAAAGAGGGATGGATAAGGAGAGCACAGAACAGACAGAGGTGGAAATCAATGGCAGGGGTGAATATAACACCAGTAAGTGAATGAAGAAAAATCAAACTTAAAGTGAAAAAGGTTATTTATTCGTCACAAATAAGGCTTACATTAACACTGCAATGAAGTTACTGTGAAATTCCCCTAGGCGCCTGTTTGAGTCAATGCACCTAACCAGCACATCTTTCAGATTGTGGGGGGAAACTGGAGCACACCCACGCAGACACGGGGAGAACGTGAAAACTCCACACAGACAGTGACCCAAGCCGGGAATCGAACCTGGATCCCTGGCGCTGTGAGGCAGCAGTGCTAACGACTGTGCCACCGTGCCACCCTTATACAATGTGGAACTTACTCTCAAGCTTGGAGCTTCCAAACCAGTTAAATTCACAGAGTCACAAAATTGTTACAGCGCAGACGGAGGCCATTCAGCCCATCGTGAACACACTGGGTATAGAACATAGAACAGTACAGCACAGAACAGGCCCTTCGGCCCACGATGTTGTGCCGAGCTTTATCTGAAACCAAGGTCAAGCTATCCCACTCCCTATCATCCTGGTGTGCTCCATGTGCCTATCCAATAACCGCTTAAATGTTCCTAAAGTGTCTGATTCCACTATCACTGCAGGCAGTCCATTCCACACCCCAACCACTCTCTGCGTAAAAAGAGTATCTGAAAGAGTATTATGGTTCAGTGCTATTCCCCTACCTTTTCCCCATAACCCTTAATGTTTTAAAAGATTTAAGTTTATTTATCAGCATCACAAGTTGGCTTACGTCAACAATGCAGTGAAGTTCCTGTGGAAACCCCCGAGTCGCCACACTTTGGCGTCTGTTTGGGTACACTGAGGGAGAATTTAGCATGGTCAATGCACCTAACCAGCATGTCTTTTGGACTGTGGAAGGAAACTGGAGCACCCGGAGGAAACCCACACAGACACGGGGAGAACGTGCAGACTCCACACAGACAGTGACCCAAGCTGGGAATCGAACCCAGGTCCCTGGCGATGTGAAGCAGCAGTGCTAACCATCGCCCACCCTGCATATTTCTGTTCAAATAATCATCTAATGCCCCCTTGAATGCCTCGATTGAAGCTGCCTCCACCACACTTCCAGGCAGCGCATTCCAGACCACAACCACTCACTGTGTGAATAAAGCATTCTTCTCCCATCTCATTTGTTTCTTTTGCAGATCACTTTAAATCTGTGTCCTCTCCTTCTTCATCCTTTTATGAGCAGGTACCGTTTTTCCCTATCTACTCTGTCCAACCCCCTCATGATTTTGAACATCTCTATCAAATCTCCTCATAAAACTGCCATAGACTTGTAACTGAAACGTGACAATCTGGAGGGCAGAGAGGAGCTTGGGCCTCAGAAGTACCTGTGATGTTAAATCGGCCAATTAACTTGAGAATTTATCAAAAGCTCATCTCTGGGAATATTCTCTTTGAATATTCCTCAGGACAGCTGGTATTCAGCAGTTGTCTCTGTCAAACCAGCTGCAGGAAACAAGAACCATGTTGGGGCCAAGTCATCAAGGTGTGAAATGTTTAAAAAGGTGTGTGTTCATGCCTTCCATAGTTTAAAGGGCTTGAAACCTTGAAATTAAAGTTCTCAAAATGAAGAAAATAAGAAAATGGTTATAAGTAATGGTTCACTAGATTGCTTCCTGGAATGAGAGGATTGTACGCCTTGAGGATAGAGTGAATGGACCGCACTGTGAAAGGTTTAGAGGAGAAAGAGAGGGGATCTCATCAAAATTCTCAGCCAATGCGGCAGGGTAGATGCTGAGAGGATGCTTCCCTTGGCCAGAAAGTCAATAACTAGGTATCATAGTTAAAAGATTAGGGTTTGGCAAATTAAAAATTGAGATGAGGAGAACTTCCTTCACTTAATGAGTTGTGAATCTTTGGAAATTTCTGCCCCAGGGAGCTGTGGATGCTCAGTCGCAGGGGCGAATTTTACCATCCCACCCGCCACGGGAATTATAGTGGGCGAGAGCCGGACCGTGGAAAGGTCTGTTGATCTCAGACGGGATTTTCCGATTTTGGGCGAGCAAGGTCAGAAAATCCCGCCCACTGAGGTTATTCAAATCAGATAACGATTGACTTTGGGGTACTGAGGGTTGGTGTGGTGAATATCCCTTTAAGGATCAATCTGCAGAGTAAGGGTCACATGACTCAGGGAACCAATTGGGTAGCAGGGTGTGGGATCACCCTGGTAAGCTTGGGTTTCTGTATTTAGAGTTATCTCTTATGATTTAATGTTTTAAGTTTCCTTTGTACTTTGATTTTGTTCGGGCTGTTCCCCTTCCTTTTGGGGAGTTGCCCCTTTTACTTTGTCCCAAAGTTAATTTGAGTTGGTTTATTTGTTTGCTATAAAAGAGGGGAGTTACCTCGGGAGCTGATTGGAGCCACAAGGCTGCAAGCCTCTATATAGTTTAAAGTCTGAGGTTATTCGTTAAGGCCCCGCCTTCTCTACTTTGCCCCTCACCTGAGGTGTGGTGATCCTCAGGTTAAATCACCACCAGTCAGTCTATGGTCATCTGGGGCTATGGTGACTTTACCTTGACATAGTTTTAACCTGTAAATAAGCAAGCAGTGTTTTCCCTAAACAGGCGAACGAGCATCTTTACAGGGATATCATAGAATCCCTACAGTGCAGAAGGAGGTCATTCGGCCTATTAAGCCTGCACCAACTCTCCAATAGGGCATCTTACCCAGGCCCTATTCCCCATAACCCCATTAAATTACACAGTTTAGGACACTAAGGGACAATTTAGCATGGCCAATCAACCTAAACTGCACATCTTTGGACTGTGGGAGGAAACCAGAGCACCCAAAGGAAACCCACGCAGATACAGGGAGAATGTACAAACTCCACACAGACAGTCATCCAAGACTGGAATTGAACCCAGGTTCCTAGCGCTGTGAAGCAGCTGTGCTAACCACTGTGCCACTGTGCTATACACCTATGGAGTAGACTGAAAAGATAGAGTTGAAGTAGATTGTCTGTGATCTTTTTGAATGGTGGAGCAGGCTTGAGTGGGCCGAATGGCCTAATTCTGTTCCTAATTTTTATGGTGTTAAAACGTATAGTTGATGGCTTGAAAGGAGAAGGGTTTGGAGTGAGGGTAGAGTGTAGGTTAGCATAGTCCTGTCTATCTAAACTGCATTTCAGCCACATAGAATCCCGACAGTCCAGAAGGAGGCCATTCGGCCCATCGGGTCTGCACTGACCACAATCAGGCCCTATTCCCGTAACTCCACATATTTATCCTGCTAGTCCCCTGACACTAAGGGTCAATTTAGCACGGCCAATCAACCTAACCCGCATATCTTTGGACTGCGGAAGGAAACCGGAGGAAACGCACGCAGAAACGGGGAGAACATGCAAACTCCACATGTTCTCTAATATAGAAAGTTTGATAAAGGGAAGTTTATCTCAACTATTAACAGTATTAAAATGTGTTCAGAACAAGCTAAGTAATAATCTGATGAAACGTTAATGTTCTGAAATGTGAAGCCACCGAGGTTGGCTGATCTGCCGTGTGTTCTTTCACCATTTTATGCTTTTGTTGCAGATCTCCAGCAACTCACATTATTTTGATTTTTTTTTGTAGAATAAATCAGCTATTCTCAAGTAATACAATTTGACATTTTTTGCTTTATTTATAGCACGCTGAGGAGTTGTCGGAGTTGGGAATTGTCTGAAGTGCCTTGTTACTCATGCAGTCTGAGCTGTGAATGTATTTGTTATACCAACATGTGATCATGCTAGTTGCGGAGCAGAACCGGTCACAGTGATAGAACTCATTATACATGTCAATTTGTACAAGGTCTTAAAAATCCTCCTCGGTGGAGTGATCTCAAAGTGTAAACTTCAAATGACAATGATTTGCTTTCATCCAATTCATTCAGCTTTCCATAGTGTCCTGGTTGGGTAACTCAGGCAGAGTTTTAACAACACCAGGTTAAAGTCCAACAGGTTTATTTGGTAGCAAATGCCATTAGCTTTCGGAGTGCTGCTCCTTCGTCAGATTGAGTCCGTAATTAGGAAAGCAAATGTAATGTTGTCATTTATCTCAAGAGGCTTGGAATACAAAAGCAGGGATGTACTTCTGAGGCTTTATAAAGCACTGGTTAGGCCCCATTTGGAGTACTGTGAGCAATTTTGGGCCCCACACCTCAGGAAGGACATACTGGCACTGGAGCGGGTCCAGCGGAGATTCACACGGATGATCCCAGGAATGGTAGGCCTGACATACGATGAACGTCTGAGGATCGTGGGATTATATTCATTGGAGTTTAGGAGGTTGAGGGGAGATCTGATAGAAACTTACAAGATAATGAACGGCTTAGATAGGATGGACGTAGGGAAGTTGTTTCCATTAACAGGGGAGACTAGGACGCGGGGGCACAGCCTTAGAATAAAAGGGAGTCACTTTAGAACAGAGATGAGGAGAAATTTCTTCAGCCAGAGAGTGGTGGGTCTGTGGAATTCATTGCCACAGAGGGCTGTGGAGGCCGAGACGTTGAGCGTCTTCAAGACAGAAATTGATAAATTCTTGATTTCTCGAGGAATTAAGGGCTATGGGGAGAGAGCGGGTAAATGGAGTTGAAATCAACCATGATTGAATGGTGGAGTGGACTCGATGGGCCGAATGGCCTTACTTCCGCTCCTATGTCTTATGGTCTTATGGTCTTATGGAGTGGATATCTGCTCTCAAACAGGGCATACAGAGACACAAAATCAAGTTACAGAATACTGATTAGAATGCGAATCTCTACAACCAACCAGGTCTTAAAGATACAGACAATGTGAGTGGAGGGAGCATTAAGCAACGCAGATATCCACTCCATCTGACGAAGGAGCAGCGCTCCGAAAGCTAATGGCATTTGCTACCAAATAAACCTGTTGGACTTTAACCTGGTGTTGTTAAAACTCTTACTGTGTTTACCCCAGTCCAACGCTGGCATCTCCACATCATGGGTAACTCAGAGCAGTTACCTCTTCCTTAATCCCCGCATATTAATGACTCATCTGCTACACAGCGTAAAGTCTGGTATCAGATTACCATGCGACACATTAAAGCTAAATGGTGCTTTTTCCTGGAAAGTTTATTGATTTAGAATGGAAAGGGACCATTCGGCCCACTGAGTCTACACCGATTCTCTGACAGAGCATCTCACCCAGGCCCATAACCACATGTATTTACCCCACTAATCCCCCTCCACATAGTGGGACACTAAGGAACAATTTACCGTGGCTAATCCCTCTAACCCACACACCTTTGGACTTTGAGGGGCAATTTACCATGGTTAATTCCCCTAACCTGCACATATTTGGACACTAAGGGGCAATTTAGCATGGCTAACCCACCTAACCTACACATATTAGGACCCTAAGGGGAAATTTAACATGGCCAATCAACCTAACCTACACATCCTTGGACAGTAAGGGACAATTTATAATGGCTAATCCACCTAACCGACACATCTTTGGACATTAAGAGGCAATTTAGCCAACCAACCTAACCTGCACATCTTTGGAGTGTGAGAGGAAACTGGAGGAAACCCACGCAGACACGGTGAGAGTGCACAAACTCCACACAGACAATCACCCAAGCCCAAAATTGAACCCGGGTCCCTGGCGCTGTGAAGCAGCAGTGCTAAACACTGTGCCATCGCAGCTGAGAATTGAGAGCCTCGAAAGTATGAGTTACCTCAGGTACTACGGAGTATCTCGACACATGATCCCTTTATGATTAAGTGCAGAGATACAGGGAGATGATGATGCATGGTGACACGAACTTTCACCATTAATTATTATCTTGATTTGATCTGTTTCTTCCCCTTTCAGAGACTATTCCAATGTAAGATCATAATGGAACCATGCAGTAATGTAACTCAATCCAGCTTTGGAATATCACACTGCATGCCTATTCTCTCGAGAGCTTTGATTGCTGAAAAATATTCAACTCATAATGTGACCTCATGACCCCTTGGAAATTAAGTGGCAAGCAGATTGTGAAGGTCATTTTCCAAGTTGAGCATTCTTCAAATTTAATGGGTCCCGTGGGAGGAGATATGTATTCATTCAATCAATAATAATTTCACTCTGATTGCTTTGCTAAATATATATAATGATTTTCATCTATGTTTTTTAGTTGGCATGGGGCATCCAATAATGTTTAGCGATTGGGTCACATTCTGTGCTACATCCTGAATGCTTGTTAGGAGAGGAATCAATTGTCCTGTAGCCGTTTCCATTCTGTGACTGGAATGTTGCTGGAAGTAAAAGGGAATTTTGCATCAGAGCATTGCAACACAGCAGCAGCGACCTGGAGAAAATTCCAAGGTGAATTGGTGCATACAAGCAAAAAAAGTGTCTGCATTTGTATAACACTTTTCATGACTGCATGCTCCTTACAACCAATGTGCAGTCACTGTTCTTCTCATGGATTGGCATTGACTTGATTCCATTCCACTTTGAGGAGTTCTGAGTGAGTTGATAAGTCCAATGCATGATTGGTAGACTCTGCGATGTGCAGAGGAGCTGGTGCTTAAAGGGTTGGGTGGATGGGTTGTTTGGAGGTTTAGGCACTCTCTCCGATACCTCAACGTCCAACGGAAGAAGGTGGAAGAGAGTATGTCCACGGTGCGTGGGATCTTTGATGATGCTGGCTGCTTTTCTGAGGCAGCGGGAAGTTTTTTTTAAACTCATTTCTGGGACCTGGGCGTCACTGGCTGGCCAGCATTTATTGTCCATCTCTATTTGCCCTTGAACTGAATGGCTTGCTTGGCCATTTCAGAGAACAGTTGAGAGTCAACCACATTGCTGTGGCTCTGGAGTCACATGTAGGCCAGGCCAGGTAAGGACGGCGGATTTCCTTCCCTAAAGGACATTAGTGAACCAAATGCTTTTTTCCGACAATAGTTTCATTGTCATCAGTCGATTCTTAATTCCGGGTTTTTTTTGTTAACTGAATTCAAATTCCACCATTTGCCGTGGCGAGATTCGAACCCGAGTCCCCAGAACATTAGCTGAGTTTCTAGATTAATTGTCCAGCGATAATATCCTCAGGTATTGCCTCCTCAGGTAGTATATTCTACCTAACTTCACAATTTTCAAGATATCGTTCCACTAACTGTACTTCTCAGCAAAACCCTGTATACCTCACCTGTCATCAAGCACTGCTCAATGTAAGCTTGAAGAACAGAGCCTCAACTATGGCTGGGCACTTTACAGAGTTCCAGACTCGGCATTATGTCCAACAATGTCAGAATAGACCCCGTTCCATATTTTCAAGCAGCAGCCGGGTAATGATTCCTCCAAATCTATTTACACCTCCTGAAGGCTCATCTTTTGATCCTTTATCCATCCCACTATCCTCTGCTTTTGCCTCTCTTTTGCCAGTTAATCTGCCTTGCCTTTCACCCTATCACCAGTGGAGGACATCTCTGTCCACATCAACGGGGACGAAGTAGAAAAGGTTGAGAGCTTCAGGTTTTTAGGTGTCCAAATCACCAACAACTTATCCTGGTTACTCCACATCAACGCTAAAGTTAAGAAAGCCCACCAATGCCTCTACTTTCTCAGAAGATTAAGCAAATTTGGCACGTCAGCTACGACTCTCACCAACTTTTACAGATGCACCATAGAAAGCATTCTTTCTGCTTGGTATGGCTCCTGCTCTGTCCAAGACTACAATAAACTACAAAGGGTCATGGATGAAGCCCAATCCATCATGCAAACCAGCCTCTCATCCATTGACTCTGTCTACACTTCCCACTATCTTGGAAAAGCAACCAGCATAATCAAGGACCCCACGCACTCCGGATATACTCTATTCCACCTTCTTCCATCGGGAAAAAGATACAAATGTCTGAGGACATGTACCAATCGTCTCAAGAACAGCTTCTTCTCTGCTGCCATCAGAGTTTTGAATGGACCTACCTCGCATTAAGTTGATCTTTTTTTACACCCTAGCTGTGACTGTAACACTTCATTCTGCACTCTCTCCTTTTCTTCTCTATGTACTGTATGCTATGTCTCTATAGTGTGCAAGAAACAATACTGTATCCCAATACATGTGACAATAATAAATCAAATCAAGTCAAAAATCACATACCTTCATTTTGGTTCTGTCCTCCCCGCTCCAGCAATTGCCCTGCCTCTGCACTTGTCTAAACTCTCTTGTATCTCTGACTTTTCCAAACCTGACCAATTGACCTGAAACACTGTCTTGATTTTAACTCACTCAATATCCATTCACCCGCACAGAGTTAAAATTGGGCCCATTAACTCTGCATCTTTCTTCACAGCCGCAGCTGCTGCCGGTTTCCTACATTTTCTGTTTTTGGAACCAATTGCTTTGCTGCTCGCCTTGTGTGAAATGATTGTTTCAACTCAGTGGCATGATTCTTCCTTTATGGAATCATACATTTCAAAGATTTACATCAAAATAGTATTGAGAAAAATAAATAGTTTGGCATATAGAAAAGCGAGCATCTGACACATTTTCTGTACGATACGCCTGCTGCTAATCCAAAAAATATAGAAACACAGAAAATAGGAACAGGAGGAGGCCATTCAGCCCTTTGAGCCTGCTCCAGCATTCATTATGATCACGGCTGACTGTCCAAATCAAAGGCCTGTCACACAAAGAACAAAGAACAATACAGCACAGGAACAGGCCCTTCGGCCCTCCAAGCCTGCGCCGCTCCCTGGTCCAAACTAGACCATTCTTTTGTATCCCTCCATTCCCACTCCGTTCATGTGGCTATCTCGATAAGTCTTAAACGTTCCCAGTGTGTCCGCCTCCACCACCATGCCCGGCAGCGCATTCCAGGCCCCCACCACCCTCTGTGTAAAATACGTCCTTCTGATATCTGTGTTAAATCTCCCCCCCCCCCTCACCTTGAACCTATGACCCCTCGTGAACGTCACCACCGACCTGAGAAAAAGCTTCCCACCATTCACCCTATCTATGCCTTTCATAATTTTATACACCTCTATTAGGTCACCCCTCATCCTCCGTCTTTCCAGTGAGAACAACCCCAGTTTACCCAATCTCTCCTCATAACTAAGCCCTTCCATACCAGGCAACATCCTGGTAAACCTCCTCTGCACTCTCTCTAAAGCCTCCACGTCCTTCTGGTAGTGTGGCGACCAGAACTGGGCACAGTATTCCAAATGCGGCCGAACCAACGTTCTATACAACTGCAACATCAGACCCCAGCTTTTATACTCTATGCCCCATCCTATAAAGACAAGCATGCCATATGCCTTATTCACTACCTTCTCCACCTGTGATGTCACCTTCAAGGATCTGTGGATTTGCACACCCAGGTCCCTCTGTGTATCTACACCCTTTATGGTTCTGCCATTTATCATATAGCTCCCCACTACATTAGTTCTACCAAAATGCATCACTTCGCATTTATCTGGATTGAACTCCATCTGCCATTTCTTTGCCCAAATTTCCAGCCTATCTATATCCTTCTGTAGCCTCTGACAATGTTCCTCACTATCTGCAAGTCCAGCCATTTTTGTGTCGTCCGCAAACTTACTGATCACCCCAGTTACACCTTCTTCCAGATCGTTTATATAAATCACAAACAGCAGAGGTCCCAATACAGAGCCCTGCGGAACACCACTAGTCACAGGCATCCAGCCGGAAAAAGACCCTACCACTACCACCCTCTGTCTTCTGTGACCAAGCCAGTTCTCCACCCATCTAGCCACCCATTTATCCCATGAGATCCAACCTTTTGCACCAACCTACCATGAGGGACTTTGTCAAATGCTTTACTAAAGTCCATATAGACAACATCCACGGCCCTTCCCTCGTCAACCATTCTAGTCACTTCTTCAAAAAACTCCACCAGGTTAGTGAGGCATGACCTCCCTCTCACAAAACCATGCTGACTATCGTTAATGAGTTTATTGCTTTCTAAATGCGCATACACCTTTCCCTCATATCCTTTGATCCCCTTCATCCTAAGATCATTAAGTTGATCTTTCTTTACACCCTAACTACGACTATAGCTGAGTTTCTAGATTAATAGTCTAGTGATAATATCACTAGGCCATTGCCTCCTCAGGTAGTGTATTCTACCTAACTTCACAATTTCCGAAATATCATTCCATTAACTGTACTTCTCAGCAAAACCCTTAAAACTATCTAAATCCTTCTTGAAAATATACAGGGTGGGATTTTCTGGCCGTGCTCACCCCAAAATCAACAACTTTTGCATGGTCTGCCCAACACCCCCACAACCCCTACCCTCTACGAATCTCATGGTGGGTGGGAGGGGAAAATACCACCCCCCCCCCCCGACACACACAAAGTTTTGGCTTGCTTTCTGTGGCAGAGAATTCCACAGGCTGACCACTCTCTGGGTGAAGAAATTTCTCCTCATCTCTATCCTAAATAGTGTACCAGGTATCCTCAGACTGTGACCCCTGGTTCTGGACACCCCCACCATCGGGAACATCCGTCCTTCATCTGCCGTGTCTCGGGGAGGCGGTGGCCTAGAGGTATTATTGCTAAGCTATTAATCCAGGAACTCAGCTAATGTTCTGGGGACCCGGGTTCGAAACCGGCCACAGGAGCTGGTGGAATTTCGATTCAATAAAATATATCTGGAATTAAGAACCTACTGATAACCATGAAACCATTGTCAATTGTCAGAAAAACCCATCTGGTTCACTAATGTCCTTTAGGGAAGGAACTCTGCCATCCCTCCCTGGTGTGGCCTACATGTAATTCCAGAGTCACAGCAATGTGGTTGATTCTCAACTGCCCTCTGAAATGGCCTAGCAAGCAGCCAATCAGTTCAAAGGCAACTAGGGATGGACAATAAATGCAGGCCAGCCAACGATGCCCATGTCCCATGAATGAATTTTTTTTAAAGTCCGATTAGAATTTTACAGGTTTCTCTGAGATCCCCTCTCATTCTTCTAAACTCCAGCGAATATAATGTTAACTGATTCAATCTCTCCTCAGACGTCAGTCCTGCCATTCGGGAATCAGCCTGGTAAACATCCACTGCATTCCCTCAATAGCAAGAACATCCTTCCTCAGAAAAGGAGACCAAAACTGCACACACTATTTCAGGTTTGGTTTCACCAAGGCCTGTATAATTGCAACAAGACATCCCTGTTCCTGTATTTGAACCCTTCCACTATGAAGGCCAACATACTATTTGCCTTCTCCATCGCCTGGTACACCTGTATGCTTACCTTCAGTGACTGGTATACGAGGACACCCAGGTCTCATTGCACATTCCCCTTCTCTCAGTTTATAGCCATTCAGATAATAATCTGCCACCTTCTTTTTGCTGCCAAAGTGGATAACCTCACATTTATCCACATTATACTGCAATTGCTACCTTTTTGCTACTCACTCAATTTGCCCAAATCACACTGAAGCACCTCTGCATCCTCCTCATAGCTCACCCACCCACCTAGCTTTGTGTTATCTGCAAATTTGGAGATATTACATTTTGTTCCCTCAAGAAATCATTAATATACATCGTGAATATCTGGGGTCCCAGCACTGATCTTTGCGGTACCCCATTAGTCATTGCCTGCCAATCCGAAAAAGACCCGTTTATTCCTGCTCTTTGTTTTATGTCAACAACCAGTTTTCCATCCATCTTAATGCATTATCCTCAATCCTGTGCACTTGAATTTTACACACTAATTTATTTTGTGGGACTTGGTCGAAAGCCTTCTGAAAATCCAAATAAACTACATCTACGGCTCCTCCTCATCAACTCTACTACAAAGGGTTGTGAATGAAGCCTTGTCCATCATGCAAACCAACTCCCCCCCCTTCCATTGACTCTGTCTACACTTCCTGCTGCCTCGGAAAAGCACTCAGCATAATTAAGGACCCCACGACCCCGGACATTCTCTCTTCCACCTTCTTCCATCGGGAAAAAGATACAAAAGTCTGAGGTCACGTACCAACCGACTCAAGAACAGCTTCTTCCCTGACTTTTGAATGGACCTACCTCACACTAAGTTGAACTTTCTCTACAAACTATGATTGTAACACCACATTCTGCACTCTCTCCTTTCCCTCTCTATAAACGGTATGCTTTGTCTGGATAGCGTGCAAGAAACAATACTTTTCACTGTATCCCAATACATGTGACAATAATAAATCAAATCAAATCTGGTTACATCCTCAAGGAATTCCAGTAGATCTGTCAAGCATTATTTCCCTTTCGTAAATCCATGCTGACTCTGTCCAAATCGAAGTAAAAAGGAATGACGAACGACTATCTCTGCTTTCTGAAGAATCAAAGGCTGTTTTTTTTCATATTGGAACGGTGCTTAGCAGGCACAGAGTGAATCCACCACTCACAATCCTACACTGCTGACAGATAATATCTCTACCATGGGAATCAGGGGAAATTCTATACTGGAAAGGGTAGCTTTGCAGGTTTCTGCTCTCGGTTAGGCCCCCATGATAAATTAAGTACGGTTGCATTTATGAAACTATTGAATTGAAACTTTAACCTGCACTCCACTCCAGTGAGACTCCAATTTGTGACTAGGGCCTCACAAAATTAGCCCTTAGGCAACTATTCGCAGGCATCAGTTTTGAGACAGATCACATGGTAATGAGAGTAACAGAAATTGCTAATAAAAGTGTTTAGGATTTAAGACATACAATGCAGAAATACTTCTTTTATCTCATCATTTTCAAATATTATTTATTTATCAACTATTGTCACAAGTAGGCTTCCATTAACACTGCAATGAAGTTACTGTGAAACTCCTCTGGTTGCCACACTCTGGTGCCTGTTCGGGTACACTGAGGGAGAATTTAGCATGGCCAACGCATCTTTCAGAATGTGGGAGGAAACCGGAGCACTGGGAGGAAACCCACGCAGACACAGGGAGAACGTACAAACTCCACGCAGACAGTGACTCAAGCTGTGAATCGAACGTGGGTCCCTGGCGCTTTGAGGCAGCAGTGCTAACCACTGTGCCACCGTGCCACCCATATAAATAATCTGCAATAATGAATGTTGGATCCTTTATGAGTGTCAATTTCCACCTTAACCTTTCATAAACAATGGATTATTCTGTATTATTTAATATTGTTAATATTCTGTATCATTAGTGCATACACTTAAATGATGGGCCTTAAGATGGAACAGCCAGTGGCTCACTGTGACAGATTATCCTTTACAGCAAGAAGGGCATTTGTCACAAAAAATATTATGCTTTAACAAACACATGATATTATGATATAATTCAAAATGGGAAGGATCAACATGTGTCTGTTGTGAGATGTTATTGCATTGAATAGGATGCATGGCTGCGCAGACACCTCAACGCTAAAGCAACCATAATCTCCCATTAAGTGATGTTAAGACGATCGGGTAATTAATCTTTTTTATAATATATCCTGACAATGCAATTTCTTCTGTGGGAAGGGAAGGGACAATTTGTTATTGATTATCACTCAGTCAACACTGATTGTAATATCCTTCAATATGGGTATCAGAGAAAGTTTCCATGGCTATTAAAGAGCTGAACAAGACAGAGGCCTCGTGCTATTGTCACTGGACCAGTAATCCAGAGACGCAAGGTAATGCTCTGGGGACCCAGGTTCTGAATCCCACCATGGCAGACGGTGAAATTTCAATTCAATAAAAATCTAGAATTAAAAGTCTGATGCTGACTTTTATTTATTTATTAGTGTCACAAGTAGGTTTACATTAACACTACAATGAAGTTACTGTGAAAATCCCCGAGTCACCACACTCCGGCGCCTGTACGGGTACACTGAGGGAGAATTTAGCACGGCCAATTTACCTAACCAGCATGTCTTTCAGACTGTGGGGGGAAACCGGAGCACCCGGAGGAAACCCATGCAGACAGTGACCCAAGCCGGGAATCGAAACCAGGTCCCTGGCGCTGTGAGGGAGCAGTGCCAATCACTATGCCACCCAGTTGGTAATGAGCAGAGCATTCAATGGGACAACAGCAACAATGTACCTCTTTATAATCCCATTAAACCAGTAAAAATTCCCAAGACACTTCACAGTTACTTTACCAAACAAAATTTGACACCATGTCACAGCAGAAGATGTCAGGACAGATGAGCAAACACTTGTTCAAAAGGGTAGGTTTTTAAGGAAGAGGAGCAGTTGAGAGGAAGAATCACATAATTGTTACAGAATCATAGAAACCCTACAGTGCAGAAGGAGGCCATTTGGCCCATCGAGTCTGCACCGACCACAATCCCACCAAGGCCCTACCCCCACACATTTGCCCGCTAATCCCTCTAACCTACGCATCTCAGGACTCTAAGGGACAATTTTGAACCTGGCCAATCAACCTGACCCGCACATCTTTGGACTGTGGGAGGAAACCGGAGCACCCGGAGGAAACCCACGCAGACACGAGGAGAATGTGCAAACTCCACACAGACAGTGACCCGAGCCGGGAATCGAACCCGGGACCCTGGAGCTGTGAAGCAGCAGTGCTAACCACTGTGCTACCATGCAGAAGGAGGCCATTTGGCCCATCACGACTACACAGCCCTTCAAACGAGCATCATGGCTTATTGCCATCCTCCTGCCTTTTTCCCGTGCCCCTGCACATTGTTTCTATTCAAGTAATCATCTAGTGTCCTCTTGAATGCCTCAACGGAACCTGCCTCCACCATACTTCCAGGCAGTGCATTCCAGACCCCAACCACTCGCTGTGTGGAAAACGTTTTTACCCCACACCACATTTGCTTCTTTTGCAAATCGCTCTAAATCTGCGCCCTCCCGTCAATGGAAGGAATTCCTGAGCTTAGAGTCGAGACAGATGAAGGCACAGCCATCAACAATGGAACAAAGGATGCAAAGGATGGATAAGAAGGTAAGGGTTGTAGGAGCACCAAGACTTTAGAAGGTTGTAGATCTGGAGGAGGTTACAGGGATAAAGCCATGGTAGATTTTGTTTCTGCTAGTACATTTCATTCCTACTGCACCAGATTTGACTTTCCCCTCACTCCATTTCTGAAAATTCCCTTTGGATTAGTCACCATAATATGAAAACATGGAAGGATGGATGTGGTGGACCTCAGTTGTGCCTTTGTCCTATATGGACCACCGTTGTGTGTGCTTGTCATACCTGGACACATCCCCTTCCAGTTTGGGTCCTCCCCTCAGCACCTAGTATAAAGGTGGCTGTCTCCTCCCCCTTGTTCAGTCCAGGTCGGTTATTTGTTGCTCCTGATTCTGTTGTGAATAAAAGCCTACACTTATATTGGCATATCGGTAGTCTTTCGCCTTATTGATAGCGCATCAATGGAGTTTATATATAACCATTGGGTCTCTGTGGTGATCACATTAAGCGTTCTATTTTGATTACCTGATTGAAACAATATTATATTGAATTCAATAGCAGAGAAACATATTAGAAGCACTGCTGGTGGCACAGTATGTGCAAATATGTGAATTACTCAGTCACAACACATATATTAATCTAATTAATATCTGCAATCAATTAAAGTCACTTGTTTCTGCAAGATGCTTTGCAATTTAGGATTGCTTCCTTTCACGATCATGTTTGTCTTTGGCTGTTACTTTCACAAAGCTCTGAATTACATTTGTAAATGAAGCATTAAGAATGTGAAATTAAATAATTTGAAACAAAATACTACATTAAATAAGCTAAATTGTCAACAGGTGTTCCTCCAGGTGGTGTCCTAGGCCCAACCATCTTTAGCTGCTTCATCAATGACCTTCCTGCTATCATAAATTAAAGAGTGGGGATGTCCACTGATGATTGCACCATGTTCAGCACCATTTGCGACTCCTCAGATAGTGAAGTAGTCCATGCTCACATGCAGCAAGACTTGGACAATATCCAGGTTTGGACTGACAAGCGGCAAGTAAAATTTGCACCAAACAAGTGCCAGACAACGACCATCTCGAACAGGGTTTTAAAGTTTATTTATTCGTGTCACAAGTAGCCTACATTAACATTGTAATGAAGTTACTGTGAAAATCCTCCAGTTGCCACACTCTGGCATCTGTTTGGGTACACCAAGGGAGAATTTAGCATGGCCAATGTATCCAATCAGCATGTGTTTCAGACTGTGGGAGGATACCGGAGCACCCGGAGGAAACCCATGCAGACGTGGGGAGGATGTGCAGGCTCCGTACAGACAGTGACCCGAGCCGGAATCGAACCCGGGTCCCTGGTGTTGTGAGGCAGCAGTGCTAATCACTGTGCCACCGTGCCGCCCTGAAATAACAATTTAACTATTGCCCCTTGACATTCAATGGCATTACATTACAAAATCCCCCACCATCAACATCCTTGAACCAGAAACTGAAGTAGACTAACCATATAATAACTGAGGCTACAAGAGCAGGTCAGAGTCAAGGAATCCTGTGCAGCAACTCACCTCCTGACACCCCAAAGTCTGTTCACAAGGCACAAGTCAAGAGTGTGATGGAATCCTCTCCACTTGCCTGGATGAGTGCAGCTCCAATAATACTCAAGATGCTCAGCAACAACTAGGACAAAACAGCCTGTTTAATTGGCACCCCATCCACACATGTTCACTCCCTCCACCACCGCATGGTGGCATCAGTATCTACCAGCTACAAGATGCATGGCAAGAAGTCAACAGGACTTCTCAAAGAACACCTTCCAAACCCATAGCTACTACCATCTAGAAGGACAAGAGCAGCAGATACATGGGAACACCGCCACGTGGAAGTTCCCCTCCAACCACTCACCATCCTGATTTGGAAATGTATCACCATTCCTTCACTGTCGCTGGGTCAAAATCTGGAAATCCCTCCCTAACAGCACTGTGGGTGTACCTATATCATGGTCTGCAGCGGTTCAAGAAGGCAGCTCACCACCATCTTCTCAAGGGCAATAAATTCTGGCCTAGCCAGTGATGCTCACATCCACTGAATAAATGCAAAAAAGTTGATTGATGGGTAACTGCAATGTATTGCTTATGATACAAAACAGACATCACTCCATGATTAAAATGTGGAACACACATCCCTTTGACATGCTCCTTCAGGTAGCAACATTATGATTGAGCCTTGTCACTGTTTAATGATGTTTTTATTTGGAAATACTGTGAGCTGACTCATTGAGCATTTTAACTGTAACCTGAAAACCAAGGATATATTCCCGTTATCAATCTCTATTGACAGCTTTGAGCTTTGAAACTTGCAGTGTTATTGAACTTGAATTATATTTACTCAACGGTAATGAGTCATTGGACTGAAGTCTTTAAATCTATTTAAAATTTCAGGGGAATGCAAGAACTGGTTAATGTACTGACTGCATAGTTGGATTTTACCATCATTAGTCAGATTTAAAATGTAATGCGATCATTTTTATGCAGGTAATTATTAATAGTTGACCTAAACTACTTTGCAAATAAATTGTGCATCAGGTACATTACCTATTTTCTTGTTGATCATTCCCATTCGACGCCACAAATAATGGTTGGAATTTTACCACCCCGCCCACCATGGGAATCGGTGCGGGCGAGGGACGGACAATGGGAAGACCTGTTGACCTCGGGCGGGAATTTACGGTTTCGGGACGAGCGAGGCCGTGAAATCCAGCATAATATTTTGTTTTCCAAACGATGTTGATGCAATAATGATTCGAAATTGCTCGCTGTCATTGATCCAAGAACAAAATTATGTTAATAGGCTGAATTTAAAGATCGGCAAGTGAGGTTCAGTTACATTAAGAATTTTTGTTTGAGACATAACCTGTAAAATGGAATTAGATAGAAGGTACAGTGCAGAATCAGATCATTCAGCACCATTCAGTGTGAATACTCCAGTAAGAAGTTTAACAACACCAGGTTAAAGTCCAACAGGTTTATTTGGTAGCAAAAGCCTGGTGTTGTTGGGCTTTTGCTACCAAATAAACCTGTTGGACTTTAACCTGGTGTTGTTAAACTTCTTACTGTGTTTACCCCAGTCCAACGCCGGCATCTCCACATCGTGAATGCTCCAAACAAGCCTCCCCTTACTATAAATCATCTCACCTTATCAGAATGTTCTTCTCTTCCTTTCTCCTTCATATACTTTCCCCTTAAAGGCACCAGAGCTATTCATCTCGCTACTTCTTGTGGGAGTGAGTTCTGCATTCTAACCCTTCGTAATAAGAGATACATTGAATATATTCAAGAGGCGGCTAGATAAACCAGCCTCCCATCCATTGACTCTGTCTACACTTCCCGCTGCCTCGGTAAAGCAGCCAGCATAATTAAGTACCTCACGCACTTGGACATACTCCATTCCACCTTCTTCCGTCGAGAAAAAGATACAAAAGTCTGAGGTCACGTACCAACCAACTCAAGAACAGCTTCCTCCCAGCTGCTTTTGAATGGACTTACCTTGCATTAAGTTGATCTTTCTCTTAACCCTAGCTATGACTGTAACACTACATTCTGCACTCTCTCCTTTCCTTCTCTATGAATGGTATGCTCTGTCTGTATAGTGCGCAAGAAACAATACTTTTCACTGTATGTTAATACATGTGACAATAATAAATCAAATCAAATCAAATATAGCATTTGGGGCGAATGGGATCAAAGGTTATGGGGAGAAAGCAGGATTGGGCTATTGAGTTGGATGATCAGCCATGATCATAATGAATGGCGGAGCAGGCTCGAAGGGCCAAATGGCCTCCTCCTGCTCCTATCTTCTATGTTTCTATGTTGGATTAAGAAATATTTCCTGTTTATCTCATTGGATTCATTGGTGGCTATCTTACACTTATGGCCCCTAGTTCTGACTTGCCCAAAAAGTTGAGGCATCTTAATAAAATCAAATTACTGCAGATGTTGGAATCTGAAATCAAACAAGAAAATGCTGGAAAATCTCAGCAGGTCTGGCAGCATCTGTAAGGAGAGAAAAGAGCTGAGGCTTCGAGTCCAGATGGCCCTCTGTCAAAGCTTTGACAAAGGGTCATCTGGACTCGAAACGTCACCGGAAGCATCTTAATGTGCCAAAATATCATAATCTTAATTAATATTGTGGTTCAATCAATGTTCAGCATTTTGCTCCTGGCTAAATATTCTCTTAAGTTTAAGCTTAAGTTTATTTATTATTGTCACAAGTAGGCTTACATTAACACTGCAATGAAGTTACTGTGAAAATCCCCGCGTCACCACACTCCGACGCCTGTTCGGGGTACATTATTCCATAATAAGATTAAAATTTAATTCAATTAATATGATTTAATTTTGTTTTCACATTTGGCTGTAAAAAAATGGAAATTAATGAAAGTGAATTCAAATCAGGCTTATTAAGTTTTTGTTTACACATCACTGACATTAATACAAATATAAAATGGCTTTCACATAATCATTTTCAGACATGAATTAATATTTATTTTGTTTAGTAAATGACAATTGTTTTGAGTGAAACAAACTGATGCACCTCAATGAGCACCCGGAAACAAGGCTTTAGTACTGAAGGCTTTAATACATTAACAATGAAACTACTAACACAAATTCACCCGTTCAGACTGAAGGGGTCCTGCCGGAGCAGGGGGTCTTATACCCTGCCACCGGAGGCGGGACCCCACTGGAGTGTGCCATGATAACACTTAGGACAGGTAAACACCCTATCCCAACAACATAGTACAACCCCCATAACAACAACACCCTAGCCCAACAGTAACACAATAACAACCCCAGTGGTGAACCAACGATGGTTCACCACATTCACCCCTCCTTTAGGAACCAAAGGTGGCGGGGTGGATGAAAACAGACAATGACAAAAAAAATAACAGGATTCACAAGTCCAGACGGTCTGGAGGACCACACCGACGCTGCGATCTTCTCAACACCGGTTGCGAAACCGGAGCAGGTGCTTGCGGTGGCTCTCTCAAAGCAACATCTGGCTGTCCCCTCAAAGACTCCCGGGCCGGCCGGCCCTGATGAGGCGATGGTGTAGGGGATCCTGGAACGTTTGGTGGTGGTGGTGGTGGTGATGATGGTGGCGCCGATCTCCGAGTCTCAGGCAAGCTGTACATGGGAGTAAAAGTGTTATGCACTGGTCCCGGTGCTGACCGCGCCACGTCTGGGGAAGTAATGAGGAGTAGTGGATCTGTGACTGGGGGAATAGGAGCGACAGGAGTTGCTACGTCCCCTGCGGGCGCCAGGTCTCTAATGGAGACAGTGTCCTCTCGCCCGTCAGGATATGCCACATAGGCATACTGAGGGTTGGCGTGGAGGAGTTGGACCGGTTCGACCAAGGGGTCGGACTTGCGAGCCCTCACATGGCGCCGCAGAAGGACGGGTCCTGGGTACGTCAACCAGGCTGGCAATGAGGTCCCCGAGGACGACTTCCGAGGGAATGAGAACATCCTCTCGTGGGGAGTAGCATTGGTTGCCGTACACAGGAGGGAGCGGATAGAATGGAGCGCAGTTGGAAGGACCTCCTGCCACCGGGAGACTGGAAGGCCCTTGGATTTCAGTGCCAGTAGGACAGCCTTCCAGACTGTAGCATTCTCCCTTTCCACCTGTCCGTTACCCCTAGGGTTGTAGCTCGTGGTTCTACTAGAGGCAATCCCGAATGAGAGCAGGAATTGCCTCAAGTCGTTGCTCATGAACGACGAGCCCCTGTCGCTATGAATATAGCAGGGGTACCCGAACAGGGTAAAAAGCTCACTGAATGCCTTGATGACGGTGGCAGTCGACGTGTCCGCACAGGGGAAAACAAACGGAAACCGGGAAAATTCGTCTATTATGTTAAGAAAATAGACATTCCGATCCGTTGAGGGAAGGGGGCCCTTAAAATCTACACTCAGCCTCTCAAAAGGGCGAGTGGCCTTGACCAAATGTGCCCGGTCTGGTCGATAAAAGTGTGGTTTGCATTCTGCGCAAATCCGACAACTTCTAGTAACTGACCTGACCTCCTCCACCGAGTAGGGTAGGTTGCGGGCTTTTATGAAGTGGTAGAGTCTGGTGACTCCAGGATGACACAGATCATTGTGGAGAGCCTTCAAGCGGTCCTCCTGCATGATGGCGCATGTTCCGCGCGAGAGGGCATCCGAGGGCTCATTGAGCTTCCCTGGACGATACATAATATCGTAATTATAGGTGGAGAGCTCAATTCTCCACCGCAAGATCTTATCGTTCTTGATCTTGCCCCTCTGCGTGTTACTGAACATAAACGCCACGGATCGTTGATCCGTGATCAGGGTGAACCGCTTACCTGCCAGGTAATGGCGCCAGTGTCTGACTGCCTCCACAATGGCCTGAGCCTCCTTTTCCACCGCTGAGTGCCGAATCTCTGGGCCTTGAAGGGTGCGGGAAAAAAACGCGACGGGCCTGCCTGCCTGGTTTAGTGTGGCGGCTAGGGCGAAGTCCGATGCATCACTCTCCACCTGGAAAGGGATGGATTCATCCACCGCGTGCATCGTGGCTTTCGAGATGTCGCTTTTCAAAACCTTGAAGGCCAATTGGGCCTCCGGCGTAAGTGGGAAGGTCGTGGACTTAATGAGCGGACGAGCTTTGTCCGCGTAGTTGGGGACCCACTGTGCATAATACGAAAAGAACCCGAGGCATCTCCTCAGTGCTTTCGTGCTAGCGGGCAAGGGAAGTTCAGTGAGTGGGCGCATACGGTCTGGATCAGGGCCAATGACCCCGTTTTCCACCACGTATCCGAGGATGGCTAACCTACGCGTACGGAATACGCACTTCTCCCTGTTATAGGTCAGATTCAGGCGAGATGCAGTGCGTAGAAAGTGTTGGAGATTCGTGTCGTGGTCCTGCTGGTCATGGCCGCAGATGGTGACGTTATCCAGGTACGGGAAGGTAGCCCGCAACCCGTTCTGGTCCACCATTCGGTCCATAGCACGCTGGAAGACCGAGACCCCATTGGTGACACCAAATGGAACCCTGAGGAATTGGTATAGACGACCATCCGCCTCAAAAGCCGTATATTGTCGGTCCTCTGGGCGGATGGGGAGTTGATGGTAGGCGGACTTAAGGTCTATGGTAGAAAACACTCGGTACTGCGCAATCTGATTGACCATATCAGAAATGCGCGGGAGAGGATACGCATCCAGCTGCGTGTATCTATTAATGGTCTGACTATAGTCGATGACCATCCGAGGTTTGTTCCCGCTTTTGACTACCACGACCTGCGCTCTCCACGGACTAGCACTGGCCTGTATGATCCCTTCCTTGAGGAGCCGCTGAACCTCAGATCTAATAAAGATCCGGTCCTCAGCGCTGTAACGCCTACTTTTAGTAGCGATGGGCTTGCAGCCAGGTACCAGATTTTTAAAAAGGGATGGTGTCGTGATCTTCAGGGTGGATAGATTGCACGCGGGGCGCTTTGGGCAATTTGGAGGCTGCGGCTGGTTCCCTACTGCCAGTGAAGGGAGTGGCCCACCGTACTGTAGGATCACACTCCTCATGTGGGCCATAAAGTTTAGTCCGAGGAGAATTGGCGCGCAAAGGTGAGGTAGCACAAGGAGCCTGTATTGCTCGTAAACTGTGCCCTGTACCTCAAGAGTTACCATACATCGTCCTTGGATCGGTACAGACCGGGACTGTGATGCCATGGAAATTGTCTGTTTGGCAGGGAGAACCCGGAGTCCACACCTTTTAGCAGTTTCAGGGTGTATGAAACTTTCGGTGCTCCCACTGTCAAACAGACAATTCACAGTTCTGCCACTAACCTTTACCTCCATCATAGAATGTTCCAGTCTGTAATGCCTGGTCTGATCCAGAGAGATCGACGCCACCGTTGGCCCCTGGGCGCCACTGCATGCTGCCGATGTGGATGCTGAGGACCCCTGCTGGTCGCTGCTGCATGCTGCCGATGTGGATGCTGAGGACCCCTGCTGGTCGCTCCTAGTCGTCGTGGACCATGATGGCCGCCCCCATGAATCGCATGTGGCCGAGGGCTCCAAGCGCAGCGACTCCTGGTGGTCTTCCTCCTCCTCTGTTTGCCACGATGGCACCGTCCTGAGATCGCATGTGGTCGGACCTCGTGGGTACTGCAGCGCCGAAAGAGATGGTCTCCGTTCTGGAGGGTTACAAGCTGCACTGCCGTTTTTAGGTTTGGACCTGCAGACTTTGCTGTAGTGGCCTTTTTTACCGCACTGGCTGCAGATTGCCGTTCTTGCCGGACACTGCTGCCGTGGATGCTTAGCCCCACCGCAAAAATAGCATCGCTGGCCACCTGGAGCTGCCGCCGTCGTCGAATCGATCTGGGAGCGCGGGTTCGCGGGGCGAGGAGGGAGCAGAGCTTGCTCCAACCACGTTGACTGCACGTGGTCCTCGGGGTACAGCGCCAAGCTCTTCGACGCCGCCTCCAACCTCACGGCCATCCCCATTGCCTGGGTCAAGTTGAGTTTCCCCTTTTCTAATAATTTAAGTCTGATGTACGAGGACCCTACCCCTGCTACGAACGCGTCTCGGGCGAGGTCTTGCATGTACTGCTCGGCGGAGACATCCTTACAGTCACAACCCCTGGCAAGCTGCAGGAGTTCATTGGCGTAGTCTTCTATGGTCTCGCCCGACTGCCGACGTCGTGTAGCGAGGAGATAACGAGCGTGAATCTCGTTGGGTGGCGTAATATACCTATTCTTTAGGAGCTCGACGGCACCCTGGTAAGTGGAAGCTGCACGAATGGCTAGGTAAATCGTGTCGCTTACCCTTGCGTGGAGGACCTGGAGTCTATCACTGTCTGTAGTGATAGCTACCGAGGCTGCCAGGTAGTCCTCGAAGCACTTCCACCAATGTTCGAACGTGTTAGCTGCACCGACCGCACGTGGGTCCAGTGTCAGACGATCCGGTTTTAGGATCTGTTCCATATTCTCAGTTAATGTATTAAATTGATGCACCTCAATGAGCACCCGGAAACAAGGCTTTAGTACTGAAGGCTTTAATACATTAACAATGAAACTACTAACACAAATTCACCCGTTCAGACTGAAGGGGTCCTGCCGGAGCAGGGGGTCTTATACCCTGCCACCGGAGGCGGGACCCCACTGGAGTGTGCCATGATAACACTTAGGACAGGTAAACACCCTATCCCAACAACATAGTACAACCCCCATAACAACAACACCCTAGCCCAACAGTAACACAATAACAACCCCAGTGGTGAACCAACGATGGTTCACCACACAAACTAAAATACTTTGAATGCTGGAAATTTGAAATAAAAACAGAAAATGCTGGAAATACTAAGCAGTTCTGGTATCATAAAATCCCTACAGTGCAGAAGGAGGCCATTTGGCCCATCGAGTACGCACTGTTTCTCTGGCAGAGCATACCACCCAGACCCTATCCCCATAAATCCCATGTATTTATTTGATTTGATTTGATTAATTATTGTCACATGTATTAACATACAGTGAAAATTATTGTTTCTTGCGTGCTATACAGACAAAGCATACCGTTCATAGAAAAGGAAAGGAAAGAGTGCAGAATGTAGAGTTACAGTCACAGCTAAGGTGTAGAGAAAGATCAAGTTAGTGCGAGGTAGGTCCTTTCAAAAGTCTAGTGGCAACAGGGAAGAAGCTGCTCTTGAGTCGGTTGGTACGTGACCTCAGACTTTTGTATCTTTTTCCCGATGGAAGAAGGTGGAAGAGAGAATGTCCGGGGTGCGTGGGGTCCTTAATTATGCTGGTTGCTTTTCCGTGACAGTGGGAAGTATAGACAGAGTCAATGGATGGGAGGCTGGTTTGAGTGATGGACTGGGCTTCATTCACCCCATATTTACCCGGCTAATCCCTCAACCTACACATCTTGGGACACTGAGGGGAAATTTATGATGACCAATCCACCTAGCCTGCACATCTTTGGAGTGTGAGAGGAAACTGGAATTTCCAGAGGAAAACCCACACACACACAGGGAGAATGTGCAAACTCCACACATACAGTCACCCAAGGTTGGAATTGAAATTGCGTTCCTGGCAATGTGAGGCAGCAGTGCTAACCACTGTGCCACCAGGCAGCCCAGTCTTTTTATTGCTTTTAGAAAGATAAAGGAAAGCAGAAAAAAAGCTCGAGAAAAATATTTGATTGAAGATAATTATATTTAATCTTACAAAGCCCTTGGAATTTAGAATATTAGAGGATGTTCAGATTTGCATTAAAAATACATATGCTAGTGGACATAGCACACACTGAATTGCGGTTACATTCATAATTAGCTTCTGCGTTGACATTGTTAACCAATATTCTGCTACATTTACTTGTTTCACAAGCCAAAGAAGAACACAACTCCAAAATTGCACACGATCCTATCCATCGGCTTTGCAAATGTTATCACTTAATTCATATGCACTGTGAAAATTATCATTTGCAAATGTCTTTTCTTTTTTAAGAATAAATGTCTGTACGTGGTGTGAGACAGCACAACTGAAGTTGAGGTGGGAAAACGATTTAAGAGGAGGGGGATAAAAAAAATGACACAATTATTCATGCCAACATCTCAAATGGTCTCTTGACAAGGGGATGCAACCTGTTCACATTGCATTCCATTCCGCATTCTGACATGAACTATAGAGTGTTCTCTCTCGGATAATTAGAATGGCTTTAACAAACCTTGCTAACAGCTTGATTTCCACAGAAAAAAGATTGGTGGAATATCGTGAAGTATCTTGGCAGAATGCAGCTAATTAGAGTCAGGAATATATCCATGATATAAAATCATCCAGCACAGAGGAACAGTGGAATGAGGGGTTAAGTTGCACACAATAAGATTAGCAGAAAATATTTGAACTCATCTGGCACATAATCGCTGCTTCTGATTTTCGTCCGTCTCAATAAATAAGAGTAAGAAGTCTCACAACACCAGGTTAAAGTTCAACAAGTTTATTTGGTAGCAAAAGCCACGAGCTTTCGGAGCGCTGCTCATTCGTCAGGTGAGTGGGATTTCAGTTCACAAACAGGGTATAACACAAACAGGCAGTTTGTGAACTGAAATCCCACTCACCTGATGAAGGAGCAGCGCTCCGAAAGTGAGTGGCTTTTGCTACCAAATAAACCTGTTGGACTTTAACCTGGTGTTGTGAGACTTCTTACTGTGTTCACCCTAATCCAACGCCGACATCTCCACATCAATAAATAGAATCATAGAAACCCTACAGTGCAGAAGAAGGCCATTTGGCCCATCCAGTCTGCACCAACAATGATCCCATCCAAGACCTATCTCCGAAACCCTGCTAATCCCTCTAACCTACACACCCCAGGACACTAAGGGGCAATTTAGCACGGCCAATCAACCTAACCTGCACATCTTTGGATTGTGGGAGGAAACCAGAGTACCCAGAGGAAACCCACGCAGACACAGGGAGAACATACAAACTCTACACAGACAGTCACCCAAGCTGGGAATCGAACTCAGGTCCCTGGAGCTGTGAGGCAGCAGTGCTAACCACTGTGCCACCGTACCGTCCTTACCAAGTAACAAGTATAATATTTTATAGCAAGCTTTCAGCATGACAAAAAATATATTGTTCTAAATTACATTCATGCTTGCATTAACAGCTTTAGATAGCCTTAAACAAATCAATAACAGGAGTAAAGCTCCATTGTTGCAATGTTGCCAGAACAGGTTTGAAGGACTGAATGGTCTACTCCTATTTCTGCCTTCAAGGACCAAGGGATTGATTAAGAAGGGGAGAATACAGTACGAAAGTAAGTTTGCAGGGAACATAAAAACTGACACTAAGAGTTTCTATAGATACGTGAGGAGAAGGAGGTTGGTGAAGGCAAATGTAGGTCCCCGACAGACAGAAATGGGAGAATTTATAATAGGGGACAAAGAAATGGCCGAGCAACTGAATACATACTTTGGTTCTATCTTCACAAAAGAGGACACAAATCAGATACCAGAAATGTTGGAGAATGCAAGATTTAGTGAGAGAGAAGAACAGAGGGAGATCAATATTATTAGAGATATGGTACTGAGAAAATTGATGGCATTGAAGGTGGATAAATCCCCAGAGTCTGATAATCTACATCCCAGAGTACTTAAGGAAGTGGCTCTGGAAATAGTGGATGCATTGGTGGTCATCTTCCAGGATTCTATAGACTCGGGAACAGCCCCTGCAGATTGGAGGGTAGCTAATGTCACTCCAATATTCAAAAAGGGAGAAGGAGAGAAAACAGGGAATTATAGACCAGTAAGCCTAACATCGGTAGTGGGGAAAATTCTTGAATCCGTTATCAAGGACTTTATAGCAGAGCATTTAGGAAGCAGCGGCAGGATCAGACTGAGTCAGCATGGATTTATGAAGAGGAAATCATGCTTGACAAATCTGTTGGAATTCTGTGAAGATGTAACTAGTAGAGTTGACAAAGGGGAGCCAGTCGATGTGGTATACTTGAACTTTCAGAAAGCGCTTGACAAAGTCCCGCATAAGAGATTATCATGCAAGATTAAAGCGCATGGGATTGGAGGAAGTGTATTGAGATGGATAGAAGACTGGTTGGCAGAGAGGAAATAAAGAGGAGGAATTAATGGGTTATTTTCAAATTGGCAGGCAGTAACTAGTGGGGTGCCACAGGAATCAGTGCTGGGACGCCAGCTATTCACAATATATATTAATGATTTGGATGAGAGAACAAAATGTAACATCTCGAAGTATGCAGATGATACCAAGTTGGGTGGGAGGGTGAACTGTGACGAGGATGCAGAGATCCTTCAGAATCATCTGGACAGGTTGAGTGAGTGGGCAAATCAATGGCAGATGCAGTATAATTTGGATAAGTGTGATGTCATTCACTTTAGAAGCAAAAACAAGAAGGAAGATTACTACCTGAATGGCTGTAAAATGGGAGAGGGGAGTGTGCAGCGGGACCTGGGTGTCCTTGTGCACCAGTCGCTGAAGATAAGCATGCAGGTGCAGCAGGCGGCAAAGAAGGCAAATGGTATGTTAGCCTTTATTGCGAGAAGTTTCGAGTACAGGAGCAGGAATATGTTGTTGCAATTATACAGGGCCTTGGTGAGGCTACACCTTGAGTATTGTGTGCAGTTTTGGTCTCCTTTTCTGAGGAAGGATGTTCTTGCTCTCGAGGGAGTGCAGCGAAGGTTTACCAGGCTGATTCCGGGGATGGCGGGACTGATGTATGAGAAGAGATTGACGAGGTTAGGATTGTTTTCGCTGGAGTTCAGATGAATGAGGGGGGATCTCATAGAGACTTACAAAATTCTAACAGGACTAGACAGGGTAGATGCAGGGAGGATGTTCCAGATGGTGGGGAAATCCAGAACCAGGGGTCACAGTCTGAGAATTCAGGGTAGACCATTTAGGATGGAGGTGAGGACACATTTCTTCATCTAAAGAGTGGTGAGCCTGTGGAATTCATTACCACAGGAAGTAGTTATGTCAAAACATTGAATGTATTCAAGAGGCAGCTTGATATAGCACTTGGGGCAAATGGGATCAAAGGTTATGGGGAGAAAGCAGGATTAGGCTATTGAGTTGGATGATCAGCCATGATCGTAATGAATAGTGGAGCAGGCTCGAAGGGCCAAATGGCCTCTTCCTGCTCTTATCTTCTATGTTTCTAAGTTTCAATTTTATGCATTCACAATACTCAAACTGCAGCAGAACTTCTAGTTGCAAACACTTCATTCTAAAACATCAGTTCCCAAATAGTGGGTTGTAACCTCAATTGGAGTTGCAGAAGCAGCAAATGGCGCCAGGAGCATCCCCTCCTCTGAAATTGCACCCCACATCAACACCAAAGTCCAGCCAACATCCAGCCTTGCCATTGCCCTGGGTCATCCAGGCTATAGGTTCCTGCTGGCGGCCATTTCGCTGAGTTCTGAAGCCTGGCATGTACCATGAAGCTGGTGGCAATGTCTCCACAGCTGAGTTGTGCCCAGTCTGGGCCTAAACATGTCACTCTGGTGCTACAGCATTCCCTCGGTTCCAACATCACCATCAACCTCACCTTCTGCTGCTTCCAGGTCCTTGAGTTGGAATGACTCAGATGAAACAATTTGCCTGGTGAACACATAAAATAATAACATTTTTACAAAGTACATTATCACAGAGTTTCATTCTCATATGATGTGTTTTATGTTGATCTATAATATACAAACGTTAATGAATACTTCTAGAATGTTCCCGTGCTACTTTATTGCTGTTTCCGGTGACATATCGGGTTGTGTTAATTTTCAAGTGTTAAAACGGGGTCACATTGTAAGAAAGTTTGGGAAGTGCCATTCTAATGTATAATTACATATCAGTTGTTATATTTCCTTATTTAAAATATTAATCGCAAAAGTTTTGCAGTTTCCGAGTGAAAGATATCATTGATTACCGGACAATGGGTGGCACGGTGGCACAGTGGTTAGCACTACTGCCTCACAGTGCCAGGGCCACAGGTTCAATTTCAGCCTTGGGTGACTATGTGGAGTTTGCCCATTCCCCCCTTGTCTGTGTGGGTTTCCTCCAGGTGCTCCAGTTTCCTCCCACACTCCAAATTTGTGCAGGTTAGGTGGATTGGCCATGTTAAATTGCCCCATAATGTCTAAAGATGTGCAGGTTATGTTGATTGGCTAAATTACTCCTTATTGTCCCATGATGTGTAGGTTAGAGGGATTAGTGGGGTAAGTGTGTGGGGTTACAGAGATAGGGCTTGGGTAAGATGCTCTGTTGGAGAGTCGGTGCAGATTTGATGGGTTGAATGGCCTCCTTCTGCACTGTAGGGATTCTATAAAGATGTGCAGGTTGGGTACATTGGCCATGCTAAATTCCCCCTCAGTGTACCCAAACAGGCGCCGGAGTGTAGCGTCTAGGGGATTTTCACAGTAGCGTCATTGCAAAGTTAATGTAAGCCTACTTGTGATACGAATAAAAACAAACTATAAATTTTAATATAATTACAATTCATTCGACAGGAAAGAGTTGGAAAATGACTATTAATCTTATCCCTTAAAAATATTATCCTAAATATTCCCACCTTATTATATGCGTTGTAATATAGGTGACTGCAGCGGTTCAAGAAGGCAGCTCACCACCATCTTCAGATGGGCAATACATGCTGGACAGCCAGCGACGCCCACATCCCATGGATGAATAACAAATAGCTCATTATGGAGAAATATGTTTGTTTTCATTAACTCAGGACCTCCAAAAGCATTTTACAGTCAAATCAGTGCTTGTGAAGTGTGGTCAATGTTGTAATGTAGGAAATGCAGGAACCAAATTGCCCAGAGCAGTCTGATCCAGAAAGAATAATCTATTTTAGCGATGGAGGCCAGATAACGTATTTCCATCTGAAAGGTCTGACGGTTTAAAATTTCACCTGAAAAGAAAATGCTTGTCCAACACCGCAACACTCCTGGAGCACCGGACTGAGACACCAATGCTTTTTATGCTGAGGTTCCCAAAATAAACCCGTAACCTTCAGTCCCGGAGGCGAGATTTCTACTTACAGAAGCCGGGCTACACTGCCGTTTCCCCAGAGCAATATGGAGTGTGCTTCATTGGGTAGTGATTCCAGGCCATTTCTTGAAAGGGTGTTACGAGGAGTGTGGGGAGGGAGGTACGTGTCAAATAAATGTTTTTGAATAATTTGAATATGCAACAGAGCTGGTGGATGATGGTAATATGGTTGAAGTATTTGATAAAACTCCTGGGAACCATGAAGAAGGAGTAAATTGGATAATGAATCGATTAACTAACACAAAATGAAGGATAGCGATCAATCTAAATCGTTCAAATTAGGCAATTGAGACCGGCAGAGGACCCAAGAGACAAAGCCTATGATCCTGATATTGATATTATTTACAAATGACTCAAATGTCAAAAAACAGACATGTGGGTTTTAAATAACAACACATTAAACGTGCTTTTAGAATTACACTTTTGAGGAACATGATGTAATGTGCCATCTGGTAAAATAATATTCCAAACAGGTGTGTACAACATTAATTGAGTTGAATAATGAATAATCTGTTGAAAAAGCTCCGGTTAAGAGTTCAAGATGAATGCTGAATTTTGCCGTTGGTTTTTTTGTGTGGCATAAAAATTTAAATTCCATCACCGCCCCTGGTAGGATTTGAACCCATGTCCCCCAATGGATTTGCCAGGGTCTTTGGATTACTAACTCAATGACTGCACCACTATGTTGCCCATTGAACCCACTGTAGTATAATGACCATTATTCCCATCGCCCCTTGGGCAGTTCGTGAAGTCAGGTACATTGCGGAAGGGGAGAGTAACTTGCATATATTTTTGGAAACGTCAATTCCATGGGTTTCCATGACCTGACGGAACGTCCAGGGCTCAGTGGAGTATTATTATTTCCATAGTAATGATTACATTGTTTGCATATTCATCATTTACATGACATTTGTGCGTTTCTTCATTTGATAATGACATTAGTCATTACTGCTGACAGTACTATTAATTAAAAGGTTCTCCAAGTAGAACAAAGCACTATTAGGAGCGAGAACAATCCATAAGTAAATCCCTCTTTTATTTGATTTGAAACAGACCTTTTAACTATTTACAAAAGTAAAATACTGCAGGTGCTGGAATACTGCGGTGAATAACTCACCTCCTGACTCCCCAAAGCCTATCCACCATCTACAAGGCACAAATCAGGAGTGTGATGGAATACTCCCCACTTGCCTGGATGGGTGCAGCTCCAACAACACTCAAGAAGCTCAACGCTATCCAGGGCAAAGCAGCCCGCTTGATTGGCAACACATCCACAAACATTCACTCCCTCCACCACCGATGCTCAGTAGCATCTACTATCTACAAGATGCACTGCAGCAATTCACCAAAGATTCTTAGACAGCACCTTCCAAACCCACGACCACTTCCATCTAGAAGGACAAAGGCAGCAGATACACGGGAACACCGCCACCTGCGAGTCCCCCTCCAAGCCGCTCACCGTCCTGACTTGGAAATATATCGCCGTTCCTTCGCGGTCGCTGGGTCAAATCCTGGAACTCCCTCCCTAAAGCATTGTGGGTCAACCCACAGAACATGCAGCGATTCAAGAAGACAGCTCACCACCACTTTCTCAAGGACAACTAGGGATGGGCAATAAATGCCAGGGACGCCCATGTCCCACGAATGAATAAAAAAATCTGAAATTAAATAAAACAGTAAATGCTGGAATATCTTAGCCAGTCTTAACTGGAGGAAGAAAAAGAGTTAGCGTTTCAGATCTGTTGCCTTTCGTCGGAAACATTGCCATGATTCTCCGACCTTGCCTGCAGCTGGGATTCTCCAGTCCCGCTGGAGTGAACAGAGATTTGGCTGAGGGCCAAATTCTCCATTCTAGCTGGTGGTGGCGGCAGGGTCTGAATGGCCGGAGGATTCCAATCGTTAACTCGATTTCTCCTTCCACAGATGCTGCCAGACCTGCTGAGCATTGTCAGCATTTCCTGTCCTGATTTCCATCATCTAAATGTTTTTTTTAAAAGACTTTGAATGAAGGATCCTTCTTCCCTCGCAGCTGAATGCAATACAGCACATGGTGCTATTGTAATAAGCGCAGAACAGTTCTCCCTGGTCACCTATTCCTCCACCAACAGGACAAAAGCAGATTACCTGACCCTCATCACATTGCTGTGTGTGGGAGTGAGCTGGGCACAAATTAGCCGAGTGAGGAGTGAATTAGGTTCGGAATTTGGAGCATGGGAGAAAGAGGTGTGATATACATAGGAATGATTCTAAGCTAATTACGTGGGCAATTAAAATAAGTTAATTAAATAGCCCATGTTACAATGGCAGGACAGGTGTTGTGTTGCAGCTGTGGAATATGGGCAATCTGGACACCAAGGCAAACCATAAAAAACACATCTGCAGAAAGTGTAAGCAGTTGGAGGGTTTCCAAAAAGTGCTCGATAAATGCAAGTCGGCACGGTGGCACAGTGGTTAGCACTGCTGCCTCACAGTGTCAGGAACCCGGGTTCGATTCCGGCCTCAGGTCACAGGCTGTGTGGAGTCTGCACTTTCTCCCCGTGTCTGCGTGGGTTTCCTTCAGGTGCTCCGGTTTCCTCCCACACTCCAAAGATGTACGGGTTATGTTGATTGGCCATGCTAAATTGATCCTTGTGTCAGGGGATTAGCAGGGTAAATATGAGGGGTTCCGGGAATAGGGCCTGGGTGGGATTATGGTCGATGCAGACTCGATGGGCCGAATGGCCTCCTTCTGCACTGTAAGGATTCTATGAATCTAAGTCCTTTCTTTCTCCTTTGATTTCTTGAATCCTCCTTCTTTACAGACACGGGCAAACCTACGTCCATTTGTTCCAGCAATCTTCTTGACCTGTATACCTTAATGGCATCTCCTGTGGCCATGTATGTAGAGAGGTGGAGGTTGTTGGTGTTGCGGGAAGAAGGTGGGGGAACAGTTTAAAGTTTATTTATTAGTGTCACAAATAGGCTTGCATTAACACTGCAATGAAGTTACTGTGAAAATCCCACACACTCCGACGCCTGTTCGGGTGTACTGAGGAAGAATTTAGCATGGCCAATATGCCTAACCAGCACGTCTTTTCGGACTGTGGGAGGAAACCGGAGCACCCGGAGAAAACACACACAGTCATGGGGAGAATGAGTGATTGAATAGGTTGGGACTTTATTCCCTGGAGCGTAGAAGATTGAGGGGAGATTTGATAGAGGTGTATAAGATTTTGATGGGTGTAGATAGAGTGAATGCAAGCAGGCTTTTTCCGCTGAGGCTAGGGGAGAAAAAAACCAGAGGGCATGGGTTAAGGGTGAAAGGAGAAAAGTTTAAAGGGAATATTAGGGGGGGCTTCTTCACGCAGAGAGTGGTGGGAGTGTGGAATGAGCTGCCGGATAAAGTGGTAAATGCGGGGTCACTTTTAACATTTAAGAAAAACTTGGACGGGTTCATGGATGAGAGGGGTGTGGAGGGATATGGTCCAAGTGCAGGTCAGTGGGACTAGGCATAAAATGGTTCGGCACAGACAAGAAGGGCCAAAAGGCCTGTTTCTGAGCTGTAATTTTCTATGGTTCTATGGTTCTATTCCACACAAACAGTGACCCAAGCCGGGGATCGAACCCGGGGCGCTGGCATCTGTGGGGCAGCAGTGCTAACCACTGTGCCACCGTGTGAGTTGCAGATGGCTACTTAGAGGATTTGGAAAGAAGGAGGTTTGGGAGAAGAGCGGTTAGCCGGCATAGTGAAGGTTTTAGTGGGCTGCCTGGTAAATAACTAAATTGAATCCTCCCTGGATGCTGTGGGCAAATGTGGAGAAGCAAAATTGTTGCCCTCCCACCACCGTTCCTGTAATAAAGAAGTCTATTCATGCATCGCCAGGTTGAAGGCACGCCAACATTTTCACATTAAAACTTGGCACTTGGCTTTTCAGAAAAACACCAGATATCCCTTGACTTTATCTTCCTTATTTTTTGTACATTAGCACAGTATTCCACCTCTTACCCACACATAATCAGCCAGGTAAATCACACTGGCAAGAGTAAAGACAACCACAAGATCTGTTCCCTTCGAATGAAACAAACGCATTCTGGCGCTAATTACCAAGAGCGCTGCGTAATGCAAGTTATGATGTGGAGTTGCGTTGGACTGGGGTGGGCACAGTAAGCAGTCTCACAACACCAGGTTAAAGTCCAACAGGTCTATTTGGTAGCACGAGCTTTCGGAGCACTGCTCCTTCATCAGGTGAGTGAAGAGTTCAGTTCACAAACAGGGCATATATAGACAGAAACTCAATTACAAGATAATGTTCTGCTTTCTTGCATCTTTGTAGAAACTTGATGTCTGTGTCGATATGCGTGTTCTGCTTGGAAATCCTCTCCACTTTGAGCCGGCAGTTTGCGGTGTCGGTGGTAGCCATGATGTGGAGTTGCCGGTGTTGGACTGGGGTAGGTACAGTAAGTAGTCTCACAACACCAGGTTAATGTCCAACAGGTTTATTTGGTAGCACAAGCTTGAGTTTGTGTCTATATATGCCCTATTTGAGAACTCTTCACTCACCTAAAGAAGGGGCAGCGCTCTGAAAGCTCATGCTATCAAACAAACCTGTTGGACTTTAACCTGGTGTTGTGAGACTATTTACAATGCAAGTTAGGCGGAGGAAACTCATAGTCAGGAGTGAAGTGCAGGCCGCCAGGAACATGTTGCCTATATACTGTTGTGAAACATCTTGTTCTAATTGCATGCCGATGTTCCCTGGTGGTCCAGCATAGGGGAGGGTGGGGGAGAATGATTCCAGTTAGGAGCCCTTATAATGAGATGCATTGAAATGATATTCTGGACCTGCTGCTGTGGGAAACGTGTCCGGACATTGACAACTGCAGCGAACAATCGCAAACTGGTTTTACCACAACATAAAACTGATGTTGTTTTGCCTTCTCCCGATATTTTCTGCTCCCGCCCGCCATGACCTCCCAGCACGGGAAGGAGTAGAAAATCCTGACCTGCATTTTATCTAAGCACAGTAGATGTATTGGCCATGCTAAATTCTCCCTCGGTGTATCCGAACAGGCGCTGGAGTGTGGTGACCAGGGGATTTTCACAGTAACTTCATTGCAGTGTTAATGTAAGTCTACTTGTGACACTAATAAATGAACTTAAACTAAAAGCCCAGGTTCAATTCCAGCCTTGGGTCACTGTCTGTGTGGAGTCTGCACGTTCTCCCCGTGTCTGCGTGGGTTTCCTCCGGGTGCTCCGGTTTCCTCGCACATTCCAAAGATACGCAGGTTAGGGGGATTGGCCATGAAAAATTGCCCTTTAGTGTCCCAAGATGTGTAGGTTAGATGGTTTGGTCATGGTAAATGTGTGGGGTTAGAGGGATAGCATGGGGGAAAGGGCAAAGGTGTCAAAGTGGGTGCAGACTCGATGGGTTGAATGGCCTCCTTCTGCACAGTCGGGATTCTATGATTTTATTCTATTCTATGATTCTAAGCTGAATTATCGAATTTAAAGCTCGCTATTCAGGCACTCTGTAATTTAACCAACAGCCTTTTTCTGGTAACTTTTAACAGAATTTCAAATATTAATATTTTGCCTTACAATCAGAACCATGCAGGTGGAATTCTGCGATATTTTTGCATATCAACTTTCAAAGCTTCAGGCCAGGATTCTCTGGCCATTCACGCAGCGACACCACTGCCAGCGAGAATGGAGAATTTGGCGCTCAGCCAAAACTCCATTCATGAAGCGGGACTGGAGAATCCCAGCCGCGGGTGAGGTTGGAGAATCCGGCCTAAATACTCAAACTGCACGCCCGATTCTCATACAAATATACAGATTTGCTCAAATTCCCTTTAAAATTTCCTAATTTTAATAGCTTCATCAGCATCAACATATTCTCTGAACTATTTTCCACAAATCACTCCATGAGATACGGCAATGTGCTTTGGGGAACAATGGTGGGGGGAAGGGTGATGTGAAAAATCAGGCAATATTCTCAGAACATTATCTGAAATTTTAGTTTCTAAACCAAACAGTTAAAAGTGCCTTCAAATTCATCCGAAGTAATCTGTGCATAAGATGATCATTACACAGACAGCCGAATGGAGATAATAATTATCACCTCTTGCTCATTGTGAACCTTTCTGAAGGGTGAAAATATTTCAAGGTCTATCACATTTATTTATCCTGGCTGTAAAATCTTTCATAAATAACTTGCATTTATATAGCACCGTTAATATAGTGATCCATCACAAGTCCTCCTCCGAAGGTCGTCAACACATAAAATTTTGTGCTTGGACACATAAGGCCACACAAAAATAAAAGCAAGGCGTTGGCAATCTGAGATAAAAACAGAGAGTTCCGGAAAAACTCTGCAGGTCTAGTGGCATCTGTGGAGACAGAGAAACAGAGTTACTGGACCGGATTCTCCGACCTCGCCCTCAACTCAGATTCTCCGGTCCCGCTACAGTGAATGGTGATTTGGCTGAGCGCCAAATTCTCCGTCTTTGCTGGTGAATTCCGGCCAACGTTTCGAGTCTGTTGCGGGCTTTGATGTCAGTCTTTAAATTGAGCATAACTTTGCCCTTCAAGTAACCAGACCAAGTCACAGAGTTCTCTTAAACAGCTGTTTTAATGCAAGCTATATGGTGAGGGACCTGGACAGTCGCAGATCAGTGCCAGTAACTTGCCAGAGTGCAGAATTCAGAATTGCACACGGAATTATAGTTTCAAATTTGATTACAAGTAATTAGCATATACCAATAAAAGTATAGTAGCTATCTCTCTCCACTCACAGTTATTGATAAAGGTTACAACATGCATACATATGGGTATCGTGTCCAATTATAACTTGTGCATGTTATATCATCAAACAATGATAGCTCTCTCTCTGACCAATAGTATATCAACCTCCCTTTCCAGTTTTCCTAGTTCTAATGGGCAAACATGAGGTGCAATTGCACATTGTTCAATTAAATGGTGCTTGACTCTTATCTGGATCTGCTTTAATCAGGGTCTATGATTTTCACATAACTTTCCCTGTGTGACTGAGATACAGCTTACAGTTTATGTGATTTTTTAAAACTTGTGTGATTGTTAACCCTTTCAGAGTCCAATGAGACTATTCTTTGGAACTGGAAATACTCCAGGCAGGTAACCAAGGGCTTATTGTCAAAGAGTTAGGTTTTGGGAAGTATCTTAAAAGGATGAGAGAGAGGGGATGAGAATAGAGGTGTTTAAGGAAGGGAATTCCAGAGGCTTTGGGCCTAAGCAGCTGAAGACATGACTGTTAATCGTGGGGCGATGAAAATTGGGAATGCACGATTGCCCAGAATTGGAGCATTGAGATCTGGAAAAATTGTGGGACAGGAGAGGTCTATAGATGATGACTGGATGAAGCGAAACATTGATTTGAAAACAAGCAGGCACATTTTTTAAATTGAGGTATTTTTTGATTTGATTTGATTTGATTTGATTTATTATAGTCACTTGTATTCGTATACAGTGAATATTATTGTTTCTTGCGCACAATACAGACAAAGCATACCATTCATAGAGAAGGAAAGGAGAGCGTGCAGAATGTAGTGTTACAGTCATAGCTAGGGAGTAGAGAAAGATCAATTTAGTGCGAGGTAGGTCCATTCAAATGTCTGATGGCAGCAGGGAAGAAGCTGTCCTTGAGTCGGTTGGTATGTGTCCTCAGACTTTTGTATCTTTTTCCCAACGAAGAAGCTGGAAGGAAGTATGTCCGGGGTGCGTGGGGTCCTTGATTATTATGCTGGCTGCTTTTCCGAGGCAGCGGGAAGTGTAGACAGAGTCAATGAATGGGAGGCTGACTGGGTATGAATGTGGGTCAGTGATTGCAGCTGGGTGATAGGTTAGTGGGACTCGATATGAGGTGGGTTTGGGAAGCAAAACTTAAACTGCTGATCGATGACCAAATGATAAAGAAAGGTAAAGGGTAGAGGAAAAACACCCGGGGTTAAAACGCTAATCATTGGACAATCAATTTTGATAAAGTAGAAACTTTGTTTTGGCTTATACTGAGCAAGTTGGAGTTCCTTAATACATGGTCATAACAAGTAATATGATTGGCTCTGATTTTTTTTCTCGTGCTATTATCAATGTCACTGTTAACTCTCTGGGCACAGAGTTCATTATTGCAGCTGTCACTAAATTAAATGAAATCTGTCCTGCAGCACTCAATTCCCAGGGGTTGGGGGAAGCTGGAATCATTTCAGCAAGCTCCATTCTCCCTCCCTGCCTCACAGTAATTATGATGTAATGAAAGGCAACAGCACGAGGTGAGTTTGATGATTAACCTTCAGGAACCTGTGAAATGTGTCTTGCAAGACAAACAGGGATCTCTCCCCTACGTCAGTTCTCTTTCGAAACCCAACCACAACCTTCAGATTCTTAGCAGTGAGTTAACTTTGAAAGATCCGGTCACCAATCTCAAAAGCAGGGCTGGAAATTCAAGATGCATAGAGCCATAGAATCCCTACAGTGCAGAAGGAGGCCATTCAGCCAATCGAGTCTGCACCGACCACAATCCCACCCAGGCCCTATCCCCATAACCCCATGTATTTACCCTTGTTAGTCCCCCTGACACTAAGGGGCAATTTACCATGGCCAATCCACCTAACCCGCACATCTTTGGCGTGTGGGAGGAAACCGGAGCACCCGGAGGAAACCGGGAGACACGGGGAGAATGTGCAAACTCCACACAGACAGTGACCCAAGCCTGGAATCGAACCCTGGTCCCTGGTGCTGTGAGGCAGCAGTGCTAACCACTGTGCCACTGTGCTGCCAAAGAGCAGTTTGCAGTAGATTTTTTAAAAATGTATATTTTCCAAGAGACAAAAATTGATTTTCTTCTTCATAAATGCACAGTATGGGCAAAGCAAGTAAGTGATTTCCATTCACCCCTCCTCATAATGTCAGAAGCTGTACCTCAAAGCAACCATTTGTAGAATTAAGCTGATGCTGACAGTAGGTGCAAGTGCAGCTGATTACAATCGGAAAACAGCTACACATCTTTAATGAGGCTAAGATGTTGCCACTGTCAGTATCAGAAGGGAAAAACACACTGCCATTTGGTGATTCTGTGCCCAATTAAATTTGGGTGTGATCTGAACTCACTATCACACATTTCTGATTTCCAAAGTGGGGCCCAGGCATGAATAATTTTTAATTATTTGGTTTCGAACTCCAGCATTCTGACGGTGATTGATATTTTTTCTCCCCCAACCATCAGCCCCTTTGTTGATCAATTATCTGAACAGATTCCAAACCCCGGCCTCCGAGTTGTGTCCTGGCTCACCACAATATAAAAGGTGCCACTTCTCCCACTCTCAACTGAAGCAGGAAATATCCGGATAATTTAATTTTGAGTAAGAGGCAGAGGACAGAGCCGCAGGAGAGTACGAGATCACTTTATTAAATGAACTCTGCTATTTGCCAGAGCACTCCCAGTCTCTGCACACTTCACATTATTAGTGATCGTACAGAGCTGATAATTTGCATTAGCAACTTGGTGTTATCTCATAATACCATAAGAAAATTAGGATTTCTGCGGAACCAATGTCGCTAAGAATCTCGTGGGAAGAAAAGTCTGTTTGACTGAATGATTAAAATAAACCTCACCTCATTGGAAACATAAAAGTGTACGCAGGCCCTCAGCATGGCCGGAGTTCTCCTGCCGTTCACGCTAGCGAGATTCTCCAGTCCCGCCGACAGCGCACTCCTGCCCATCGGTTTCCCACCAGCGTGGGGTGCCGCCAATGGAAATTCTCATCGACGGGGGCAGGAGCAGCGAATCCCACCGCTAGCAAACAACGCGCCATGTCCCGTAAGCGGGAAACACACAGCTGGGAGGACAGACAATTCCGCGCCAGATCTTTCAAGCTCCTCTACGCCCACGAACGTCTCCCACTCTATCCCTGGGCCTGCTACACTCTTGTAATTTTGATCTTTTGTAATGACATTGATTTCCCTGCCTCCATTATTGGTCATGATGTGGAGATGCCGGCGTTGGACTGGGGTGAACACAGTAAGAGTTTTAACAACACCAGGTTAAAGTCCAACAGGTTTATTTGGTAGCAAATACCATAAGCTTTCGGAGCGCTGCTCCTTCATCAGATGGAGTGGAAAAACATTTCCACTCCACTCCATCTGACGAAGGAGCAGCGCTCTGAAAGCTAATGGTATTTGCTACCAAATAAACCTGTTGGACTTTAACCTGGTGTTGTTAAAACTCTTACTCCATTATTGGTCACAGTAAGAAGTCTCACAGCACCAGGTTAAAGTCCAACAGGTTTATTTGGAGTCACGAGCTTTCGGAGCGCGGCTCCTTCATCAGGTGAGTGGATAGGTAGGTTTCATGAACACGGCATGTATATGTGGTGATATAAACAGCGCCTAGTTTTAAGGCTGATACAATTGGATATCTTAAATTAAAGAATTGGGCATATTGAAATCAAACACAGTCAAACCTCAGGCAGGCCAATTATACAAATACACAAACGTGTCTGTGCCTGACCCATCAACCACCCATCAAAGGTCGTTTGCACTCTACTGAGACTTAGCAGGAGATCATGGCACCTCATTGAAATGCATCGGCCTATTGTTAGAAGCCCAGATTGGGCCAGACTTTCTGTCACCAAGAGTTCCTGTAGATACCTTATCTGATAACAAGTTCAACAACATGGTGATGGACACCTGGGGGCGGACCCTGGTGTCCTGTCAGGCAGACACCAAGAAACCCACTGGGTATTGGAACCCCCTCCTGGGACCGCATTGACCGGAAGCCAGAGAAGTTTCTGGAAAGGCAAGCAGGCTGGGGGATAAAGGGACACACTTCGAGTCACACAGGAGCGAAGACTCAACGAAGGAGGCAGCCTTGCCCATTCAGAAGACTGACCGAAGAAGGAAGGAAGGAAGAAGCGGCCATCGAGACTCACCTTCTTGACAACAGACCAGAGGGACTCAGAGAATCGGGCCTGCAGTTCAACCAAACCACCCTTACGGGTAGTATACTTGAATCTGCTGGGGTATCCTCTTGTTTTATGTGGCTAATTTAAGGGTTAATAGTGTTATTATGAATAAACTTGTTGAACCTTTACTTGTGTTTGTCCTTTGTCCATCTTGCAAATAAGGACACCTTGGGGTAAGTAAACTGGTTGAAAGTATTTGAGAATTAACAGGTACAACATATAGATAGAGACACAATTGCAAGATAATGTTTGGAGTCTTTTCAGGTAATCAAGTCTTTGCAGGTGCAGACAATGTGAGTGGAGAGAGGGATAATCACAGGTTATTTATCCCTCAGGTTATCCCTCTATCCACTCAAGTTCTGGGGTAGAATTCTCCAATTTTTCGGCTAAGTGTTGTATGGCCAGCCCCATTCCCGCCAGCCAGGATGGCAGGAACTCATGCCCAATTCTGTGCTTGGAACCTCATCAGTTATCTCTCCGAAGAGTATCTCTCCGAATCACCTGGCAGGTCGGGAGCTGATTCATCCGCCCGCCATCAGGAGAGGGGGTCAAAGGTCCCTGCGTCATATTTAAATGCCAGTGCAACACATACATCTCACACCCGCCAGCTCCCCTGTTGCCAGGAGACTGCTAACTTGGTGTGGTGTGTGCCCAGGCCACACACCACCCCAGCTTTTAAGTCTTTGTTCCAACCAAACCTGCTGTGGCACATGAATGAGTGCGGCCCCCCCGACCCCACTCCCACCTCCACCCCAACCCTATCCCAGAGTCTGCATGCATCCCCTCCCAGTAAACAATGTGTGTTTTATATTCAGGTGGTCAGCTCTCTTGTACAGCAAAAATAAAAAGATGATAAGGTTGTCATACAGTGGGTTACTTAACCCGTTAGTGAAGTTTTACTGGATAGGGTGTTGCTTGCTCAGAGTACAGGATGGCAGAGAGCGAAAATTTCCCAACTGCCGCTGATGATGTCACCATGTAATCATAGAGTCATAGAGATTTACAGCATGGAAACAGACCCTTCGGCCCAACTTGTCCATGCCGCCCTTTTTTTTAAACAACTAAGCTAGCGCCAATTGCCCATATTTGGCCCATATCCCTCTATACCCATCTTACCCATGTAATGTCTAAATGCTTTTTAAAAGACAAAATTGTACCCGCCTCTACTACTACCTCTGGCAGCTTGTTCCAGACACTCACCACCCTCTGTGTGAAAAGAATGCCCCTCTGGACCCTTTTGTATCTCTCCCCTCTCACCTTAAACCTATGCCCTCTCGTTTTAGACTCCCCTACTTCCGGGAAAAGATATTGACTATCTAGCTGATCTGTGCCCCTCATTATTTTATAGACCTCTATAAGATCATCCCTAAACCTCCTACGCTCCTGGGAAAAAAGACCCAGTCTATCCAGCCTCTCCTTATAACTCAAATCATCAAGTCCCGGTAGCATCCTACAAAATCTTTTCTGCACTCTTTCTAGTTTAATAATATCCTTTCTATAATAGGGTGACCAGAACTGTACACAGTATTCCAAGTGTGGCCTTACCAATGTCTTGTACAACTTCAACAAGATGTCGAAACTCCTGTAATCATGTGACAAACTACACAGAGATGCGTTGGTTTACAATACAGAACAATGTGATATCCCCTTGACCCCTCTGCTTGTCAGGTCCAGTTTCTCAGCCCACGGCTTTCCCTCCATTGTTCGTCCTCCACATCCTTGCCCCTCTATCTTCCATCATGTCCCCTTGCCTCCTCCACCCCTTCCCTTGCACAGCTCTCCTTCCCCACTGTCCCCTTTGTCTTTGTCAGGTCCACCCTGGGTCAAACTTCGAGTCAGTCGAAGTGGAGGCCACATGAGTCCCACAATTCCGTGCTGTCCATACAGATAAGGTCAGCATGGAGCCGGAGGGCATGAGCCGCTCTGCCGTAGTACTGCGGCATTCAGTACGACATGAGCAGCCCAGTGCTAGAGCAGGTGGGCTGTGCTATCGTGCATCCCGGATGAACCCATGGTTTTTTGGTGGCACGGTGGCACAGTGGTTAGCACTGCTGCCTCACAATGCCAGGGTTGTGGGTTCGATTCCCGGCTTGGGTCACTGTCTGTGCGGAGTTTGCATGTTCTCCCCATGTCTGCGTGGGTTTCCTCCGGGTGCTCTGGTTTCCTCTACACGCCAAAGATGTGCGGGTTAGGTGCATTGACCATGCTAAATTGCCCTTTAGTGTCAGGGGAACTAGCTAGGTTAAAATGCTAGGTCATGGGGATAGGGCCTGGGTGGAATTGTGGTCGATGCAGACTCGATGGGCTGAATGGCCTCATTCTGCACTGTAGAGATTCTATGATATTGCACTCTCCTCAAAGCCTCCATCGAACTGAGGTCTGACTTGTGCATGCGACTATTTTTCAAATGGGTTCGAAGCTGACATGATTTTCCATTGGGGTGACGCAAGATGTTGGGAGATCCTGGTGAGAAGCTGTTCTGGTGAATATCCAGGAGATGCAAATTAATGCAAGGCAGACACCAGGATAAACAACCCAGCAGTAACCCGCCACTGGGAAAAATTACACCAGCAGGTTTCTGACTTTTTCATCCCTGTAAGGTTCATCGCTCCCAGCCATCATGAAACTCACCACGGGCAGGACGGGAGAGATGTGTCCCTGGGGTGGGACTTGAAGTGGAGATGCCGGCGTTGGACTGGGGTGAACACAGTAAGAGTTTTAACAACGCCAGGTTAAAGTCCAACAGGTTTATTTGGTAGCAAACACCATTAGCTTTCGGAGCGCTGCTCCTTCGTCAGACGGAGTGGAAATGTGCTCTCAAACAGGACCAGTACACAGTACCTACTCTTGCAACTCGGCCAACGTTGTCTACCTGATACACTGCAGGAAAGGATGTCCCGAGGCATGGTACATTGGGGAAACCATGCAGACGCTACAACAACGGATGAATGAACACCGCTCGACAATCACCAGGCAAGACTGTTCTCTTCCTGTGGGGGAGCACTTCAGCAGTCACGGGCATTCAGCCTCTGATCTTCAGGTAAGCATTCTCCAAGGCGACCTTCACGACACACGACAGCGCAGAGTCGCTGAGCAGAAACTGATAGCCAAGTTCCGCACACATGAGGACGGCCCAAACTGGAATGTTGGATTTATGTCACATTATCAGTGACCCCCACAGCTTGCCTCCTGGACTTGCAGGCTGTCCTGTCTGGAGACAATACACATCTCTTTAACCTGTGCTTAATGCTCCCTCCACCCACATTGTCTGTATCTTTAAGATCTGGCTGGCTGTAGGGATTCGCATTCTAATCAGTATTATGTAACTTGATTTTTGTGTCTCTGTGCCCTGTTTGAGAGCACATTTCCATTCCATCTGACGAAGGAGCAGCGCTCCTAGAGCTAATGGTGTTTGCTACCAAATAAACCTGTTGGACTTTAACCTGGCGTTGTTAAAACTCTTACTGTGGGACTTGAACCCAGAGATCTTGACTCAAAGGCAGAAATTCTACTCACTGCACTCGAAGACCTTGCCAAGAATGAAGTATTCCCTCAGTGGTGCGCAGTTGACTCGACCTAGAATATCGTTTACATCTTCAAAGTAGGGTTTGATCTAAAATCCTTCAGCTCAGAGATTGGAATAATATTCCCTGAGCAAATTTGCCGCAACATAAAGCTCCAGTAACTTTTTTAATAACTAATGCACAAACTTTTTATGGAGTTTATCTTCTATATTAGTTACTAGTAGTGAAATTGCTAATAGTAATTTTTAATGTTATTTTAGCATTGATTGGAAAGTGACAGATTTGTGGAAGTGTATATATGTGTTATTGATATTCAATTATAAGAATATGAGATCCTCTAATACATGATGAAATTACTAAGCACTTGGAGAGTTTTGAATTAACCAAAGCCAGTTCTGCTTGACCAAACTTAGAGCATTCTTTGGAAGAAAGAAAACCAAGACTAGATAAAGGAGTTTATCTGGATTTTCAAACATATTTAATAAGGTGGCACATAAGAGGCTTAAGATAGCAACAATGCCACGTGGAATTAAGGAAACAAAAACTTCAAGAAAACTTGCTCAAAATTAAAAGGTACAATCAATAGTCTTCAACAAGAGTCTTTTTAAAGACTTGCATAATTTTTTTTATTCATGTCACAAGTCGGCTTATGTTAATGCAATGAAGTTACTGTGAAAATCCCCCAATCGCCACACTCCGGTGCCTGTTCAGGTACATTGAAGGAGAATTTAGCATGGCCAATGCATCTAACCAGTGTGTCTTTCGGACTGTGGGAGGAAACCGGAGCACCCGGAGGAAACCCATGCAGAACCCAATTTCTACAGATGCACCATAGAAAGCATTATTTCGGGTTGTATCACAGCTTGGTATGGCTCCTGCTCTGCCCAAGAGCGCAAGGAACGACAAAAGGTCATGAATGTAGCCCAATCCATCACGCAAACCAGTCTCCCATCCATTGACTCTGTCTACACTTCCCGCTGTCTCGGCAAAGCAGCCAGCATAATTAAGGACCCCACGCACCCCGGACATTCTCTCTTCCACCTTCTTCCGTCGGGACAAAGATACAAAAGTCTGAGGTCACATACCAACGGACTCAAGAACAGCTTCTTCCCTGCTGCTGTCAAACATTTGAATGGACCTACCTCATATTAAGTTGATCTTTCTCTCTATCCTAGCTATGACTGTAACACTACATTCTGCACTCTCTCGTTTCCTGCTCTATGAGTCAATGGATGGGAGGCTGGTTTGTGTGATGGATTGAGCTACATTCTCGACCTTTTGTAGTTCCTTGCGGTCTTGGCAGAGCAGGAGCCATACCAAGCTGTGATACAACCAGAAAGAATGCTTTCTATAGTGCATCTGTAAAAATTGATGAGAGTTGTAGCTGACATGCCAAATTTCCTTAGTCTTCTGAGAAAGTAGAGGCGTTGGTGGGTTTTCTTAACCATAGTTTTGGCATGGGGGGACCAGGATAGGTTGTTGGTGACCTGGACACCTAAAACATTGAAGTTTTCGACCCTTTCTATTTCGTCCCCTTTAATGTTGTCAGGGGCATGTTCTCCTTTATGCTTCCTGAAGTCGATGACAATCTCCTTCATTTTGGTGACATTGAGGGAGAGATTATTGTTGCCGCACCAGTTCACCAAATTCTCTATCTCATTCCTATACTCTGTCTCATCAATGTTTGAGATCCGAACCACTACGGTGGTGTCAGCAGCAAACTTGAAAATTGAATTGGAGGGGAATTTGGCCACATAGTCATAGGTGTATAAGGAGTATAGTAGGGGACTGAGAACACAGCCTTGTGGGGCACCAGTGTTGAGGATGATCGTGGAGGAGGTGTTGTTGCCTATCCTTACTGATTGTGGTCTATGAGTTAGAAAGTTCAGGATCCAGTTGCAGAGGGAGGAGCCGAGGCCCAGGCCATGGAGTTTGGAGATGAGGTTCATGGGAATAATGGTGTTGAAGGCTGAGCTGTAGACAATAAATAGGAGTCTGACATCGGGGTCTTTGTTATCTAGGGTGATCCAGGGTTAAGTACAGGGCCAGGGAGATGGCATTTGCTGTGGACCTGTTGCGGCGATTGGCAAACTGTAGCGGATCCAGGTCGTCCGGGAGGCTGGAATTGATTCGTGCCATGACTAGCCTTTCGAAGCACTTCATAATGATGGATGTCAGAGCCACCGGCCGATCGTCATTAAGGCACGCTGCTTGGATAAGCGAGGAAAGGTTCAGTGGAGATGAGCGGGGCAAGTGGGGGCCTGGAATGCACTGCCAAGTGAGGTGGTTGAGGCAGATACATTAGCGCCATTTAAGACTTATCTGGATAGACAAATGAACAGGCGGGGAATAGAGGGATATAAGAGGTTGGTCTAGATAGGACAACGTGATCAGCGCAGGCTTGGAGGGCCGAAGGGCCTGTTCCTGTGCTGTACTGTTCTTTGCTCTTGTCCGATTCGGCACAATACAACCCTCAGGACTCAACATTGAGTTCAACAAACTTAGATTGTGACCTTTCCCCTCCATCATTTTTTTAATATCCCATACATTTATTGTCTCAATGAAATAACACTCCCTTCTCCCCCCACCCCCGTTACTCCCCCACTCCCCTCCCTCCCATACTGGGCCCTCTGTCTCATGTTCTTAAGGTTTCTCCATCTTGTTGCAATCTCTCACAGCTACAGTTCAATATCTGACACATTTCTCCCTCTCTTTTTGTTCTGATGAAGAACCAAGCAGACTCAAAATATTAATTCTGTTTTTTTTTTCTCCCTACAGATGCTGACACACCTCCTGAGTTTTTCCAGCATTCTCTGTACTCCTTCAAACAAACTTCTGAACCAAGGCCTTGGCCACCTTATCATGCTCGGTGTCAAATTGTATTTTATAATGTTTCTGACAAGCACTTTGATCTGGATAAGGAGCAGCTGCCCCTTGTGGTTGAAGGGTCAGTCATGAGCGGACTCATGTTCAAGATGAGGGGTGGGAGGTTTAGGGGGGAGTTGAGGAAAAACCTTTTTACCCAGAGGGTGGTGATGGTCTGGAATGCGCTGCCTGGGAGGGTGGTGGAGGCGGGTTGCCTCACATCCTTTAAAAAGTACCTGGATGAGCAATTGGCTCATCATAACATTCAAGACTATGGGCCAAGTGCTGGTAAATGGGATTAGGTGTGGTGGCACGGCGGCACAGTGGTTAGCACTGCTGCCTCACAGCACCAGGGACCTGGGTTCAATTCCTGAATCGGGTCACTGTCTGTGACAGGAGTCTGCACATTCTCCTCGTGTCTGCGTGGGTTTCCTCCGGGTGCTCCGGTTTTCTCCCACAGTCCAAAAGCCATGCATTGGCCATGATAAATTCTCCCTCAGTGTACCCGAACAAGTGTGGTGACTGGGGGATTGTCACAGTAACTTCATTGCAGTGTTAATGCAAGCCTACTTGTGACACTAATAAATAAACTTAAACTTATGTGGGAGATCAGGTCTTTCTCACATGTTGGTGCAGACTCGATGGGCCGAAGGGCCTCTTCTGCTCTGTGTGATTCTATGATATGTTTTAATCAGCTAAAGTTGCTGTATCAATACATGGTGGTGTTGCCTTGTTATTTTAATAATGCAAGTATTAAAACATAATCAATTGCTTCATGAAACAAATCAATTTCCTTCCCTCTGATCTATATTTTTAGTTGAATCTGCATTTAAATAAGTGAGATGTAACAGATTTAAATGGACTGTGCTGCAGCTATTCAGGGCGTGACACCAACACTTTCCACTCAGCTGTTCGTTTTTAGTTAATCAGATTTTAATTATAGGTATCCTCAGACATGTAAGGTACATTTTTGCAATGTTTAATTTGGAAATTTGTTATCAAATGAGTTCCAGTCTGAGGTGTAGCTGAGGAAAGTCATCAGTTCCAATGAACAAAGTAGATTGGGCCTTGGTCATTTTAACAAGTCATAGAATCCCCACAGTGCAAAAGGAGGCCATTTGGCCCATCGAGCCTGCACCGACAACAATCCCACCCAGGCCCTATCCCCGCACCACACGTATTTACCTTGCTAATTCACCTGACACCAAGGGACAATTTACCATGGCCAATCAACCTAACTAGCACAACCCATTCGGCCCATTGAGAAGGCACTGAATCTCTGGCAGAGCATGCCACCCAGATCCTATTGCCTTAACCCCATGTATTTACCCTGCTAATCCCCCTAACCTACACTTCTTGGGACACCAGGGGTAATTTAGCATGACCAATGCACCTAACCAGCATGTCTTTCGGTCTGTGGGAGGAAACCAGAGCACCTGGAGAAAACCCAGACAGACACGGGGAGAACGTGCAAACTCCACACAGACAGTGACCCAAGGCTGGAATTAGACCTGGCTCTCTGGCACTGTAGGGCACCAGTGCTAACCACTTTGCCACTGTGCCGCAGTTGATCATTTGGTGAGTCCGCGGCATGCTACTGTTTCAACTCCTGCAATAAGAGATGCATCAAAATTCTCTCTGCAAAATTGTTGTTCCATTGGTTTTTAAGAGTGATTAAAAATACGTTCCACAACACACAAACTGCTTGCTGAGCCCTTTGCAAGGGAGAAGTAAAATTATTCAAATGCTGGAAATTGGAAAATAAAATCTAACAGACATATACAAGGTCAGTATCTTTGCAGAGGATAAATGGGTTTATATCAGGTGTGCCGACACTTGGTGACAGAAAGACAAGAGATAAACATGAACGGCAGCAAAAGGAAGGGACATATTTATATAGAATGCACGGAAGAATAATGATGGAACTGTGTGAGGCATTAAGATATTGAAGAGACAAAGGGCTAATTGAAAACGCAGCAAATTTTCATGGGCGGCATAGTGGCACAGTGGTTCGCACTGCTGTCTCACAGCACCAGGGACCCCGGTTCAATTCTGGCCTTGGGTCACTGTCTGTGTGGAGTCTGCACGTTCTCCCCGTGTCTGTGTGGGTTTCCTCCGGGTGCTCCAGTTTCCTCCCTCAGTCCTACCTAGGTAGAGAATGGTAGAGATTCTATGATTCTGTTCTATTCTATTGGAGTGGGAGGGCTGGGGAAGTTCAAGAATGGCACTCTAATCATTCTCTCACTTTGGGTGTCAGTTCCTCCTCGGAGGCGGAAGTCCCTTCACTAAAATTCTGTTATTTACAAGATCCAGCAACACTATACAGAGTGCTCTCAGTGTGCAGTCCACATCCGGAGTGCCAGAGGAACCGACACTCCTATTTGCGAACAGAGCATGGGACTCCCTGATTGGACCATCAATTTGGCCCTTAATCAGGGAGTTCATATTCAAGCAAGTCAACCTCAATTGCCTGATTAAAATCGTTACAGTCCCCCTTCGCTTTAATGGCCTGCAATGTCCCCCATAGATTCCTCGCAAAGTTGGCCAACCAGTGCCCATTGGCAATCATCTTCCTCTGTCTGCCTGAACTTGTTCTCATGCTCACTCTTGACTTCACGCACAAGCTCCAAGTCTGAAAGTCGCCATGGCAATTGGCACACATGACTCAAAGACACCTATCTTCTTGCAGAATGTGGTTGGGCTTTCTATCCCACTGAGGTGCGCCTCTCAGTACTCTTGCTTCATTGGTGGCAATGTGATGGAATCTGCGGCTTGCACGACAAGTGGGGAAGTGCGGGTGAGCTGATGTCTGAACAGATAACTTGTCGAGTTTTCCATTGGGTCTGGTTTCAAAGCAAGTATTTTTTGGGGGGCTGGTGGGTGGCAGGGGATTCAAGCCATAACTGAAAGGGAAACTGAACATTCAGGTTTCTAGGGGGAGTAAAACCAAAACTCAAGCTAAAAGGGAAACTGAAGCTGGTTGAAATCAGGTAAAAGACACAGAGCCAGTGATCACCCAGTATTGCAGCGCAAGGAATCAGAACAAAATGAAGGGCGGATTCAGGAGCTGGCAATAGGCAAATACTGGGGATGTTGCAGCTGCTTTGGGTTACTTAAAGTAATCAACTCAGCCATTGGGTATACAGGGTCGGCACCCAGCTTTCAGAGATTCTGGTGGATCCATGCAGTCTTAGAATCTCTACAGTGTAGAAGGAGGCCATTTGGTCCATCGAGTCTGCACTGAATACAATCCTACCCAGACCCTATTCCCGTAACCCCACATATTTACCCGAGTTAATCCCCCTGACACGAGGGTTAATTTAGCATGGCCAATCCACCTAACCCGCACATCTTTCGACTGTGGGAGGAAAACGGAGCACCCAGAAGAAACCCACGCAGACACGGGGAGTCTGTGCAAATTCAACACAGACAGTGACCTGAGTCGGGAATCGAACCCGGGTCCCTGGCACTGTCAGGCAGCAGTGCTAACCACTGTGCCATCATGCCGCCCAGTCAAGACAGTTGCAAACAGAGCTGTGGAGGGTGTACAGAAGTTCACCATTTCAGAATCCAGGTACCAAGCGCTCACCATCCTAAAAATTCAGGCCTAAAAGAGATACATTTTCTGTATTGAACTACCAATTCTTAACAACTTGGCACGGTGGCACAGTGATTAGCACTGCTGCCTCACACCTTCAGGGACCCAGGTTCGATTCCGGGCTCGAGTCACTGTGCGGAGCCTGCAAGTTCTCCCCGTGTCTGCGTGGGATTCCTCCGGGTGCTCCAGTTTCCTCCAACAATCCGAAAGACATGCTGATTAGGTGCAGTGACCATGCTAAATTCTCCCTCAAATGTACCTGAACAGGGTGTGGTGACTGGGGGATTTTCACAGTAACTTCATTGCAGTGTTAATACAAGCTGACTTGTAACACTAATAGATAAATCAAACAAATAACATCCTGAATGTAATTTCATCAGTAGGCCTAAGGACTGATCTGCTAATAACAGTAAACATCTTAGTTAAGAATTATGGGGAGATATTTGTTCCTTTCCATTAGAGGGGTTATTTTAAGAGAAATACTCATTTTGTGTTGAAAGCATATAGCATCTATCCTGTTTTGCTAACAGTTTACACATGGGATTGCCAATCAGTGCATGAAGCAGTCTATTTCTTTATAGGGCATACACCTAAGATTTATTTATTCCCCAGGCTGGAGCTGGCCATACATCTCCCACATATTATATTAGCAATCTAATCTCAAAACTCGTCACCAATTTCAGAAAAGATAATACAAGCTCGTTTGCAATCAATGAACTTCATTATTTAACAGAACCTGATGTAATGAGAATTGATTGTAATAATGTTGAAATTAGCTACTAAATCGATCAGATACATACAGAGAATGTCAGCTCTTTTCAATTAACAAAGGGCAGGTGTCTGCCTTACAAGGACATAAGAGGGATTGTAATGGTTGGAAGCTCATTCAAACACTATTTAATTAAATAACTCCAAACTACTTTGAATCCTGTAGCAAAGTATTTGAAAAATATTTAACAATGTTATTCTTAACGCAACTTTTTTTTATTCATTCGTGGGACATGGGCGTCGCTGGCTGGGCCAACATTTATTGCCCATCCCTAGTTGCCCCTGAGAAGGTGGTGGTGAGCTGCCTTCTTGAATCGCTGCAGTCCATGTGCTGTGGGTTGGCCCACAATGCCGTTAGGGAGGGAATTCCAGGATTTTGACCCAGCGACTGCGAAGGAACGGCGATATATTTCCAAGTCAGGATGGTGAGTGGCTTGAAGGGGAACTTGCAGGTGGTGGTGTTCCCATTTATCTGCTGCCCTTGTCCTTCTAGATGGAAATGGTTGTGGTGTCCCAAGGGTAAGGTGTTGGATTGGGGGAAGGCTAACTTTATTGGGATCAGGCAGAAATTGGCAGCTCTTGATTGGGAGAGGCTGTTTGAGGGTAAATCCACATCTGGTATGTGGCAGTCTTTTAAGGAACGGTTGTTAGGGCTACAGGACAAGCATGTGCCTGTAAAAAAGAAGGATAGGAAGGGTAGGATTAGAGAACCGTGGATAACCAGGGAAATTGAGGGACTGGTCAAAAGGAAAAGAGAGGCGTATGTTAGGTCCAAGCAGCTAAAAACGGAGGGAGCTCTGGAGGAGTATAATGAAAGTAGGAAAATACTCAAACGGGGAATTAGAAGAGCAAAAAGGGGTCACGAAATGTTCTTGGCAGACAGGATTAAGGAGAATCCCAAGGCATTTTATTCATACGTTAGGAACAAAAGGGTTGTAAGGGAAAAAATCGGACCTCTCAGGGACAAAAGTGGGGACTTATGCTTGGAGCCCAAAGAGGTAGGGGAGATCCTAAATGAATACTTTGCGTCGGTATTCACTAAGGAGAGGGATGTGTTGACTGGGAGTGTCTCGGAGGGGAGTGTTGAACCGTTGGAGAAAATCTCCATTACAAAGGAGGAAGTGTTAGGTTTGTTAGAGAATATAAAGACTGACAAATCCCCAGGGCCTGATGGAATCTATCCAAGGCTGCTCAGGGAGACGAGAGGTGAAATAGTTGGGCCTCTGACGCAAATCTTTGTCTCGTCACTGGACACAGGTGAGGTCCCAGAGGATTGGAGGATAGCCAATGTGGTCCCGTTATTTAAGAAGGGTAGGAAGGATAACCCGGGTAATTATAGGCCGGTGAGCTTGACGTCCGTGGTGGGGAAGTTGTTGGAGAAGATTCTTAAAGATAGGATGTATGCGCATTTAGAAAGGAATAAACTCATTAACGATAGTCAACATGGTTTTGTGAGAGGGAGGTCATGCCTCACGAACCTGGTGGTGTTTTTTGAAGAAGTGACCAAAATGGTTGACGAAGGAAGGGCCGTGGATGTTGTCTATATGGACTTTAGTAAAGCGTTTGACAAAGTCCCTCATGGTAGGCTAGTGAAAAAGGTTGGATCCCATGGGATAAAGGGGGAGGTGGCTAGATGGGTGGAGAACTGGCTTGGTCATAGAAGACAGAGGGTGGTAGTGGAAGGGTCTTTTTCCGGCTGGAGGCCTGTGACTAGTGGTGTACCGCAGGGCTCTGTATTGGGACCTCTGCTGTTTGTGATTTATATAAATGATCTGGAAGAAGGAGTAACTGGGGTGATCAGTAAGTTTGCGGACGACACAAAACTGGCAGGACTTGCAGATAGTGAGGAACATTGTCAGAGGCTACAGAAGGATATAGATAGGCTGGAAATTTGGGCAAGGAAATGGCAGATGGAGTTCAATGCTGATAAATGCGAAGTGATGCATTTTGGTGGGAATAATGTAGGGAGGAGCTACACGATAAATGGAAGAACCATAAAGGGTGTAGAGATGCAGAGGGACCTGGGTGTGCAAGTCCACAGATCTTTGAAGGTGACGTCACAGGTGGAGAAGGTGGTGAAGAAGGCATATGGCATGCTTGCCTTTATAGGACGGGGCATAGAGTATAAAAGTTGGGGTCTGATGTTGCAGATGTATAGAACGTTGGTTCGGCCGCATTTGGAATACTGCGTCCAGTTCTGGTCGCCACACTACCAGAAGGACGTGGAGGCTTTGGAGAGAGTGCAGAGGAGGTTTACCAGGATGTTGCCTGGTATGGAGGGGCTTGGTTATGAGGAGAGATTGGGGAAACTGGGGTTGTTCTCCTTGGAAAGACGGAGGATGAGGGGAGACTTAATAGAGGTGTATAAAATTATGAAAGGCATAGATAGGGTGAACGGTGGGAAGCTTTTCCCCGGGTCGGTGGTGACGTTCACGAGGGGTCATAGGTTCAAGGTGAAGGGGGGGAGGTTTAACACAGATATCAGAAGGACATATTTCACACAGAGGGTCGTGGGGGCCTGGAATGTGTTGCCGGGCAAGGTGGTGGAGGCGGACACACTGGGAACGTTTAAGACTTATCTAGACAGCTATATGAACGGAGTGGGAATGGAGGGATACAAAAGAGTGATCTAGTTTGGACCAGGGAGCGGCGCGGGCTAATTGTTCCTGTTTTCTCGTTTCAAGGCTTCATTCTACGATCATCTTGCTGGTGCCAGTACAGAGTGAGACTGCGGATAGTTGGGAACCTGTCTCGGGGGCAGGGGATTCATATGGTGTTCGTGGAAGTGGAAATGACTAGGGTTGGGAAGCATTTTCCGATCGGGGCCATTGTGATCTCCTGGACTCGTTTCGATCGCCTCAGGGGGTCGGAGAGGAATTTCCCAGATTTTTTTTCCCCCATATTGGCCCTGGGGTTTTTCACTCTGGGTTTTCGCCTCTCCCTGGAGATCACATGGTCTGGAATGGGGGGGTGGGGGTAAGTTAATAGGTTGTAATGAACAAAGCATCGTAGCTGTGAGGGACAGCTCGGTGGATAGGATATTGGTATGTAGATAGGCTGGAAAATTGGGCGGGGATCCTGGATTCAGGATTCAATCCTGGACCGGGGAGCGGCGCGGGCTTGGAGGGCCGAAGGGCCTGTTCCTGTGCTGTATTGTTCTTTGTTCTTTGTTCTTTGTTTGGAAGGTGCTGTCTCGGGATCTTTGGTGAATTGCTGCAGTGCATCTTGTAGATAGTACACACTGCTGCTACTGAGCGTCGGTGATGGAGGGAGTGGATGTTTGTGGCAATCAAGTGGGCTGCTTTGTCCTGCATGGTGTCAAGCTTCTTGAATGTTGTTAGAGCTGCACCCATCCAGGCAAGTGGGGAATATCCCATCACATCCCTGACTTGTGCCTTGTAGATGATGGACGGGCTTTGGGGAGTCAGGTGGTGAGTTACATGCCGCAGTATTCCTAGCCTCTTAAATGTCTGTTAATAAAAAAATTTTTTCAATATGGTCAGACCTTAAATGTTATTTTTTGTGTAATTATACATTGCATTTAACGTTGGTCTGGATTTTACAGAAACAGGACTTCTCGTATGTTGACCTGCTACTTAAAGACTTTTATATAATCTTCAGCTTAAAATAAAACTCCACTGGCTATTGCTGCAGGAAATGAACCTGATAGCAGCATAGTGAGCGTAATGGGATACCTGGAACATTCGTGAGCAATAGGGCCAACAGTCTGTCTCTTTAACCAATGTGATTTAACAATCAAAAAAGAATTTGGGTGGAATTTCCCTGTCTCACCTGCCACGGGAATCGTAGCGAGTGGGACACAGACTGTGTCCATTGACCTCAGGTGGGATTTTCCAGCATTTGTTTTTAAGTTTATTTATTAGTGTCACAAGTAGGCTTACATTAACACTGCAATGAAGTTACTGTGGAAATCCCCGAGTCGCCACACTATGGCACGTGTTCGCGTACACTAAGGGACAATTTAGCATGGCCAATGCAGCATAGCGGCACAGTGGTTAGCACTGCTGCCTCACAGCGCCAGGGACCGGGTTCAATTCCCGGCTTGTGTCCCTGTCTGTGTGGAGTTTACATCTTTTCCCTGTGTCACCATGGGTTTCCTCTGGGTGCTTTGGTTTCCTCCCACAGTCCAAAGACATGCTAGCTAGGTGGATTAGCCATGCTAAATTTTCTTTCAGTGTACTCGAACAGGCGCCGGAATGTGGCGACTGGGGAATTTTCACAGTAACTTCATTGCAGTGTGAATGTAAGCCTACTTGTGACTAATAAATAAACTTTACTTTAGCCAGCATGTCTTTTGGACTGTGAGAGGAAACCCACACAGACACAGGGAGAACGTGCAGACTCCACACAGACAGTGGCCCAAGCCGGGAATTGAACCCGGGTCCCTAGCGCTGTGAGGCAGCAGTGCTAACCATTGTGCCACCATGCCGAGCGCTGGCTGGAAACTCCTGTCTCTGGGGTCACTTCAGGAACATAAAGTGAAACAACACAGAGAAGAAGAGATTGGATTAAGAGAAAGAGAAATGAAAAGAAAGAAAAAGCATGGAAAAATAAATTGAGACTTCTTAAAATATCCAAGAACAATTCACGGACTGAATGAATGAGACTCAACTATTTAAAGTATTTCATTTTTGAGCAAGAGAGATTGATTAGCAATGCATTTACAATTATGTTGCTAAAAGAGTACTTATGCTATTAATGACTAGATTTAAAATCTTGTGGTGGGTTTATTGGACAATTTAATGTATTAATACATCAAGTCCATAAAACAAACAGCCAAGTTCAGTGTGATATTTTGTTTAAGTGAACAGCGAGCGGAACAGCATAAATTGACTCTCAACTTAGGGTGATTCGCACCTCACAGTGTATCACTTCATTCCCTGAACACACTGGGTGATTCGTGCAGTAATAATGATGTGAATTGCGAACTCACTGCTATTTTTTTGGACAGTCTCAGGTCCCGAAGTCTCAATGTGTTAGGACAACAGTTGCACCTCCACTTTATTCACCCAGACCATCCTGCGGTAATCATACAATCTAGTGCTCTGAGATATGTTGATTTTCAGCTTACCTAGTTAATACCGAGGGAATCATTCATCAGATTATTGAGATAAACAATTTTTTTGCCGACTGCATTGTCTCTTTAATATTATTACAGAATAAGATGATAAATTTGTTGTCAAGTCCGTTTTGTGGTTAATCATTTTTCTGTTATTAATGTACTGTTTTCGCAGATGAGCTAAAAGGTAATCAGTGTAAAATGATGCTGATGATAGGATGCATCCTAAGCAGTATAATCAATCACACACAACCGAGAGAAACACTGTATTAACAAACTCTGGTGAGCCAGAGTTTGTTCTTGATATTTTGCTGTCCACTGTGGGCAGCACGGTGGCACAGTGATTGGCACCGCTGCCTCACAGCACCAGAGACCCAGGTTCGATTCTGGCCTTGAGTAACTGTCCGTGTGGAGTTTGCACATTCTCCCCGTGTCTGCGTGGGTTTCCTCCGGGTCCTCCAGTTTCCTTCCACAGTCCAAAGATGTGCAGGTTAGGTGGATTGGCATTAGTAAATTGCCCCTTACTGTCCCAAGATATGGGGATTAGTGGGGTAAATGCGTGGGGTTACGGGGATAGGGCCTAGGTGTGATGCTCTGTTGGAGAGTCAGTGCCGGTTCGATGGGCCGAATGGTCTCTTTCTGCGCTGTAGGTATGACATAGAAACATGGACAGAGTAAGTAGTCTCACAACACCAGGTTAAAGTCCATCAGGTTTATTTGGTAGCACGAGCTTTCGGAGCGCCACTCCTTCATCAGGTGAGTGATGAAGTGAGTGATCACCTGATGAAGGAGCAGCGTTCCGAAAGCTCGTGCTACCAATTAAACCTGTTTGATTTTAACCTGGTTTTGTGAGACTACTTACTGTGCCTACCCCAGTCGAATGCCGGAAACTTCACATCATTGAAACATAGGAGCAGAAGGAGGCCCTTCAAGCCTGCTCCGCCATTCATCACGATCATGGCTGATCGTCCAACTCAATAGACTAATCCTACTTTCTCCCCATAACCTTTGATCCCATTCACCCCAAGTGCTATATCCAGCCGCCTCTTGAATACATTCAATGTTTTGGCACCAACTACTTCCTGTGGTAATGAATTCCACAGGCTCACCACTCTTTGGGTGAACAAATGTCTCCTCATCTCCATCCTAAATGGTCTACCCCGAATTCCCTAAAAGACATTAGTGAACCAGATGGGATGTTCTGACAATCGACCATGGTCATCAGTAGATTCTTAATTCCAGATAAGTCCACGAAAAGATCAGCCATGATCTTATTGAATGGCAGAGCAGGCTCGAGGGGCCAGATGGCCTACTCTTGCTCCTGGTTCATATGTTCTTATATTTTTTATTGAGTTCAAATTCCACCATCTGCCGTGGCGGAATTCGAACCCGGGTCCCCAGAACATTAGCTGAGCGTCGGGGTTAATAGTCTAGCGATACTATCACTAGGCCATTGCCTGTCCCATATTTCATGTCCATTTCTGAGCCCACCTAGTGGATGCACCCAACGGCCAATAAATTCAGACCAAGCATATTTGTTGTATCTTGAAACTATGCAGAGATGGCACACCAGTTTCTACAAGTGCAGAAACATTATTGGCGAGATTTTTAAAAAATCTGCTCCATTCTTCACATCCACAAACTTCTACAGTTTGTTTACTTTTCTCTGGGTCCACACCCAGGCTCAACTGATCAAGGTGTGAAGATGCCGGTGTTGGACTGGGGTGGGCACAGCAAGAAGTCTCACAACACCAAGTTAAAGTCCAACAGGTTTATTTGGAACCATGAGCTTTTGGAGCGCTGCTCCCTCATTAGGTGAGTGGAGGAACCACAAAGCTTACTTCATGATGCCTGCACAGTAAGAAGTCTCACAACACAAGGTTAAAGTGCAACAGGTTTATTTGGAATCCCGAGCTTTCAGAGTGCTGCTCCTTCATCAGGTGAGTGGAGAGTTGGTTTCACAACATACATATATAGACAAAGGCACAATTGCAAGGTAATGATTGGAATGTGAGTCTTTTCAGATAATCAAGTCTTTGCACGTACAGACAGTATGAGTAGAGAGAAGGATAATCAGAAGGCGGCCTTCAAGAAACACAACAAAGTAGAATCGCCGAGCAGAAACTGATAGCCAAGTTCCGCACACATGAAGGCGGCCTCAACCGGGATCTTGGGTTCATGTCACACTGTAACCTTTACCATTTGGCCTGGGCTTGCAAAATCTTACTAACTGTCCTGGCTTGAGATAACTCACATCTCTTTAAGCCCAGATTAGCACGGAATTAGCAGGGTAAATATGTGGGGTAACGGGAACGGGGCCTGGGTGGGATTGGGATCAGTGCAAACTCGATGGGCTGAATGGCCTCCTTCTGCACTGTAGGGTTTCTATAATTAAATTGATCCTTTTTCTGTGACAATCCTTACAAAATTACCTTAGGGAAACATCTGTTTGATATATTGCTAGGCTTATTAGCATATCAAACCCATAATATAAATTCATACAGTTGTTCTGTTCCTTGCTTTAATTACCACTCACGTACCCCAAAAGTTTAAAAATATGACCAGAATATACCCAACAGAAAAATATTACAATTTCTTGGGTTTTCCTGACAGGTTTTCATGAGAACTGTTCTTTCATCCAAGGAGTTCTATATAAATGGAGATTGCTATTGTACTAAATTGCTTTTTTCATTAATATTAAGCATGTATACTTTATTTAATTTGGGGGCAAAATTATATGTACTTTATTCAGTGTACATCTGGATTGTTTATTGAACAGAGCAGAATATAAAAAATCATTTTGCCTTAATCTTACTCGAATGAATCTCTCTTGAGAAAGAAAATGAACAGCATATCATCAAAACTAAGTAGTAAATGCAAAAAGTATTAAAATAGTCAAGAATTTAACAGGGTCTGATATTTACATATATGCAATTAGTTCAAATGAATTCTTGATCATTTCTGTGAATGTCATGAAGAGGCCGGATTTACTCATTCTATGTGGGTCTCTGTGTGGATTTTGTACATTCTCCCCGTGTCTGCATCGGTTTCCTCTCACAGTCCGAAAGACGCACTGGTTAGGTGCATTGGTCATGCTAAATTCTCCTTCAGTGTACCTGAACAGGCGCCGAAATGTGGCGACTGGGGGATTTTCACAGTGACTTCATTGCAGTGTTCATAGAATCATAGAATCCTACAGTGCAGAAAGAGGCCATTCGACCAATCGAGTCTGCACCGACCACAATCCCGCCCAGACCCTATTCCCATAACCCCACATATTTACCCTGCTAATTCCGCTGACTCTATGGTCAATTTAGCATGGCCAATCAACCTAACCCGCACATCTTTGGACTGTGGGAGGAAACCGGAGCACCTGGAGGAAACCCACACGGACACAGGGAGAATGTGCAAACTCCACACACGCAGTAACCCAAGCTGGGAATCGAACCCGGGGCCCCTGGCGCTGTGAGGCAGCAGTGTTAACCACTGTGCCACCGTGTTGTTAGTCTTTGGAACACTCTTCCTGAAAAGGTGGTGGAAGTGGAGTCAAAGGTGATGGGATTGTCTGGCATACCCCTGGCATGTTTCTCACGATGGGAAGAAGTGCACAATTTGCCACCGGTGGGATCTTCTGGTCCCGCCGCTATCAATGGGATTTACCACCGACTGGACCCCACATCGCCGGGAAACCCGCGGTGGGGGCGGGGGGGGAGGGGGGGGTGGAGAGGGGGTGGGGGCTCAATGGGGTGATCCCATCAGTGTGAACAGCCAGAAAATTCCAGCCAAAGCAGAGGTGGATAGAATCTTGTTAAGCAAGGATGCGGGGGTGGTAAGGGGGAGTGGGGGGATAAATTATTGTGCGTGGGCAGAATTACTATCAGATCAACCATGATCTTATTAAATGGTGGAGCAGGTTTGCTGGATTGAATGACCCAACCCTACTCCTTCAAATGTTCGTAAAATCTCTGACAAGTAGAGGAGCTCATTGCACAATTTTGCCGTCTAGAAGTTTATTTCAACAGCTGAATGGGGGCTTATTTGGTTTTCTGCATCTTACTCCATTTACCTTCATACTTGCTGCAGTAAGTGGACTAATCAATTATCAGTTCAAGTTAATTAACATCGCAACTAATTTTTACTTTGCATGAATTTTGCTCGCTGGCTTTGTGCACAACAGGAATCCTGTTCCATTTAAAAAGATTAAATGGGTGATTATAGGATTAACATTAAGTCATGGATAAAATGTTGGTTTCCAAGACAAGGGATGAATTAAATTGCCCAAGAAAGCAGAAAATGGACATTAAGTCTACATTAATAATCTGGCATGAAAAATAAGAACAAAGTATTAGTAGCGATAGCCTTGGTGGTAAATTGTTTGAACAGCAAGTTGTTTTTAAGCGAGGGAGAATGTCTGCCTGTTAAAGTTAATCAAGAAAATGTGTTACCTTCTGAAATCATGAAATTAATGCTTTTGCAAGAAATATTTCTTAAAGAGAAAGGGAACACACTGTAATAAAACATCTTGGCTCTCTTCCTGCGGTTACCCTGTGATCATTCGGGGAGGCAGTGGTGTAACAGTATTTTCACTTGTAATCCAGAGACCCAGAGCAAGATCCAGGGACCCAGGTTTGCATCGCACTATAGCAGATGGTAAACATTTGAATAACACTCTGGAATTAAATGGTGACCATGAAACCGGTGTCATAACAAAATAGTATAGCAGTAACCAAAAGAGAAAATGCTGGAAAATCTCAGCAGGTCTGGCAGCCTCTGTAAGGAGAGAAAAGAGCTGACGTTTCAAATCCAGATGACTCTTTGTCAAAAGGTGCAGCATCCGCAGCAATTTGCTTTTATTTAGTCCAGCAGTACATTGTCGAAACCCATCTGGTTCACTAATGTCCTTTAGGAAAGGAAATCTACCATCCTTACCCGGTCTGGCCTACATGTGATTCCAGACCCACAGCAATGTGATTGACTCTCAACTGCCCTCTGAAACGGAGGGCAATTAGGGATGGGCACCAAACGCTGCCCCAGCCAGCGACATCCACACCCTGTCAATGATTTTTTAAAAATTTAACTTCACTGTTGGGAATGAGAAAGCCAATCTCTGCAGAATACTTTCAAGTTATGACTGACAATAAGCGATTCTTTCCTTTGTGTTCAATGGGAATTTTGGTCCATGGCAGAACCAACTTGGACCGACACACAGCTGACACCGATCGTGGTGAAATGTTCACAGGTAAATGGAAAGTTACTTCTCAGGCTTATCTCTTTCAATCCGTTTTCATTTCCCTACATGTCCCACAGCATTTCATCTCAAATGTTCCGATACCAGTCTTGAGGACTAGTGGATAAACTGGGGCCCCCATCTGTACGCTCAGGTGAACGGAAAAACCTTCTCATCCCTATTTCAAAAAAGGCCACGGGAGTTCTCCCCGAAGTCAACCAACATCATTCAACCAAGTCATTTGGTCATTTATCCCAGTACAGTTTATGGGACTTTCTTTGTAGAAATTCTTTGCCATATTCCCTGTATTGCCAACAGTGACTGCACTCAAATCAAAAGTACTAACTGGCTGCACTTTGGGACGTTCAGAAGTCATTACTGATGTTGCATATTTGGAAGTTCTTTAATTGAAGCACTTTTAACATCTGAAGGTTCTTTCAAAGTAAACCTACCTGCTATTTATCAAAGCACATGGAAACAACTCAGACCTACTCACAGCTGACACTGATCATGATGAAATGTTCGCAGGTGAATATAAAGTTATAAACTCATCTCTTTCAAATTCTGGAGTCTATGCTCCAAGCAACAACAAAACTAGGCAAAGAATTCTAAGAAAATAAACTGGACGTGTCCATCTATTCATCTCCCTTAATAATACTTTGGGCGGAGCTTTCCTGTCCTGCCCGCCAATGGGATCATAGTGGGCGGAACAGAACCATACAAAGGTCCCTTGGTCTCAGGCAGCATTTTCCGATGTTGGGGCGGGTGTGGCCGGAAAATCCCGCCCATGCACATAATTACTAGTCTGTCTCTCTTTGCCACATGTCTCAGCTCTATTCTGTCCTGCTCTCTCCTTTGTTTACCATTCCCTCCCATTCTCTCTGTACCACAACTTTTCTATGGTTCTATGGTTACATTCTCCCTGATGATTCAAACAGATGAATAAATCTTGTCAGAGCTATTGCACATATACTATCAGCCATGGTCACAGACGGGTAACTTTTGAGCTTCCAGGACCTAAGCAGAGGTGTTCCTTTCACAGTCAAAGAACACCGGTGTTGTGGTGTCCATGTGCATTCCATATCATCCATTTCAAATTGCATTGTCTAATTCAACACTAAATGCATGAGGTAAGTTATACCATCGTATCATGTTCTGCTATCTGTCGAATTCAGAAAAAAATAATTCAACCCTATTTTGATCCCTTGCAATATGATTCTTTATCTTTCAATGAAAATTATATCAACGATGTTGCTATCCTGTCAAGTTAAAACTTGCCAAAGTTTTGGATGACACAGTGGTTAGCACTGCTGCCTCACAGTGCAAGGGACCCGGGTTCGATTCCAGCCTCGGGTGACTGACTGTGTGGAGTTTGCACGTTCTTCCTATGTCTGCGTTGGTTTCCTCCGGGTGCTCCGGTTTCCTCCAACAGTCCAAAGATGTGCAGATTAGGTGGATTGGCCTTGCTAAGTTGCCCCTTAGTGTCCAAAGATGTGCAGGTTAGGTGGATTGGCCATGCTAAATTGCCCCTTGGTGTCCAAAGATGTGCAGGTTAGGTGGATTGGCCATGATAAATTGTCCCTTGGTGTCCAAAGATGCATAGGTTCGGGGGATTAGTGGGATAAATGTGTGGGATAACGGGGATAGGGCAGGGGGTGAGCCTGGGTAAGATGCTCTGTCGGAGAGTTGGTGCAAACTTGGTTGGACCGAATGGCCTCCTTCTGTGTTGTAGGGATTCTATGATTTCCTATGTAATCCTATGTTATGTAATGCAGTAATGCATTGTCATTGGCTGCCCCATTGGGGAGATTGCTACATTGCTGGAGAGACTCAGTTTTGATGACATTAATCTAAGAACCCGTTTCCCTTTTCTAGTGGTTCAAACAATCACCAATAATCTCAAACTATTATTCAAGAAGGAGTAGGGAGTTTCCAAGTGTATCAACTAATAGTTTTCCCTCAGTCAGGCATCGCTGTGCTAATTACAGTTGCCACATTTGCTCAAATATATTTCTGTATTGCACAAAAGAAGAGTTTAATCTCCTACATGTCCTCCTTGTTTTGCTTGTTTTATTCACCAATTAGGCTGTGTTTAAAGATCAGAGGCAAATTTTAATGAAGTGCAATTTTGGGAGGTTGTTTAGCAGTGGGTGGGTTAACTAATTGTTTATATTTGGCACTCTAAATGAATAGTTTATCTCGAGCTGTTATATTAATTGGAGTCGCCATATAATTTATTATGGGTGATAAAGGTTGCCACTGCAGTAATTAAACAACAATTAAATGAGTAATTATGTTGATGAAATGCACCAAGTTAGAATGTTTCCTTGCATTTTAGGGATGTTATTCATGGAGGAAAGAATTGTTTAAACTATGGTTTGATACCTACAGTCTATTGGAACAATTTTTACTATATGTTTCAAATTTAGGAGATTGATTTTGCTGATTTATTTAAAATAATTTAAACTGATCATCATGGAATACACTTGGTGTATGTTTTATACACAACCTAAATGATAAATCAGCTGGAATACAACTACAAAACGTAGACACATTGAGGTCTTTATACAGTAAGCAATGGCCACTGAAGGTAACAGTGAGGCTAATGGCATTCACTGTTATTAGTGTGTAACTTACCCAAGAGTTGGGCATGATGTGGAGATGCCAGCATTGGACTGGGGTGGGCACAGTAAGAAGTCTCACAACACCAGGTTAAAGTCCAATAGGTTTATTTGGAATCATGAGCCTTTGGAGGTTTGATTTGATTTGATTTATTATTGTCACATGTATTAACATACAGTAAAAAGTATTGTTTCTTGCACGCTATACAGACAAAACATACCATTCATAGAGAAGGAAAGGAGACGGTGCAGAATGTAGTGTTACAGTCATAACTAGGGTGTAGAGAAAGATCAACTTAATGCAAGGTAGATCCATTCAAAAGTCTGATAGCAGCAGGGAAACCTAAGAATCGTGAAATCTGTAAGATATTGCATTAAAGCATTGTTAGAGAGTTGAAAAGAGTTAGAAAAAAGTTTTAGAAACCTAGAATGAGAGTAAAAGATAGAATTCTAAGGAATGCTGGGCACAGCTTGCAAGAAGTCACCTCGCTCCAGTGCCATCTTGAGAATACTTTGAGAAAGGTGATGAAGGAGCAGCGCTCCGAAAGCTCATGATTCCAAATAAACCTGTTGGACTCTAACCTGGTGTTGTGAGACTTCTTACTGTTCCAACAGTTGATGAGGAAGAGCTAACTCATGAATTCCAGACATCATAAGTTGCTCAATGATTCTATGATTCTGTTTTCTGAAGCTCTTTAAAACACCTTTGGATTTGTAATGATGTTAAATATGACGCATAGCGATATTTTTGCTATTTTTTAAAAAAAACCTTTCTCAGATGCCAATGCACAGAGTGAACAGGGCAAGTCATAGAATCCTGACAGTGCAGAAAGAGGCCATTCGGCCCGTCGAGCCTACACCGACAACAATCCCAGCCAGGCCCATCCCCGTAACCCCGCGTGTTTACACTGATAATCCCCCTGACATTTAGGGGCAACTTTGCATGGCCAGTCCACCTAACCTGCACATCTTTGGACTGTTGGAGGAAACTGGAGCACCCGGAGGAAACCAGCTGTAAGATACTGCATTAAAGCATTATTAGAAAGCTGAAAAGAGTTTGAATAAAGTTTTAGAAACAGAACGAGAGTAAAGGATAGAATTATAAGGTATGCTGGGGTGAACGTGTAACCTCCACACAGACAGTCATCCAAGGCAGAAGTCAAAGTCGGGTCCCTGGCGTGGTGAGGCAGCAGTGCTTACCACTGTGCCACCGTGCCGCCCATCCTTAATCCATCTCCTTGCTTGCTCCAAAGTCAACTTCCAATTCAAATTGGATCCATTCATGGTCCCCACAAGAGATATATACTAGATCCCTAGCCAAAAGGTAATTTTTTAAAAGTAATTTTTTACTCTATTCTTAAAGTTACAAAGGCAATGCTCAGAGTGGAGCGGGCAAACATAAATCCACCTCCTTGCTTGCTCCAAAAGCAAAATTCACATTCCAATTGAATCAAATTCATGGTCTCCACAGGAGAGGCAAACAAGGTCCAAGCTGACAGTGTTAGAGTAACTGCAATCTAAAGGCACTCAGTCAACTCCTTATACAAACAGCGCTGGACACCATGCATCCAATGCAAGGTATTTAATTACTTGTGCACAAGGAGAATGCTTCACGGCCAACATGGGATGACCGGAGCAGTTCTGAGGCTACAGAGAAACAGCTCAGCAGTTATAGTCAATTACAGCAAATCAGGAACAAGAGATTTTTCACATTTTTCATTGACAGACATATTTGCCAATTAAATCCCCGCCTTTCGCCCTTTCTAATTCGATAAAAAAATGACTTCTGCTAATCCTTCATTTGCATAGCATATCCTCATATCTTACCTTTGGCATTTGTTATGGAATAAAACTGGTCTTGTTGACCCTCTGGTGAAGGCCGAAATGGAAAATGTTATGGGGGCCTGTGAAGAAATAGTAGAGACTGACTTATTTTGAAGGTCGGTAAGCTGATAAACATTTTCCACTATTGTACAGAGAAAGCATGAGTTTTTTTAATTTGAATACTTTAACTTCCGCACAATTTAACTTCCAAACTATGAAACTTCAGTCTGAACTTTTTAGCTTCCACAACAAGATAAGACATTGCACCCCATTTCGGGCTTGATCTGACGCTTGACCTTAGCCAAAGGATTGCTGATTTAACTCGATTTTACCCACCTTCCTCCTCTGTCATTCCTTTATCTTTCTCCTCACTTTATCTTTCTCCTCACTCGCTGAGGTACTCATTATGCTTCACCTTACTATTGCTATGGGAGACAAAGACAGAAAATGCTGGAGAAACTCAGCAGGTGCTTAACCCTCTCTCCACTCACATTATCTGTACCTTTAAGACTTGATTACCTGTAAAAACTTGCATTCCAACCATTATTTTGTAAATTGAGTTTGTGTCTTTAGATGCCCTGGTTGTGAATAGAACTCCCACTCACCTGACGAAGGGGCAGCGCTCCGAAAGCTCGTGGCTTTTGCTACCAAATAAACCTGTTGGACTTTAACGTGGTGTTGTGAGACTTCTTACTGTGTTAACTTGCACATACATTATCACACAATTGTATATCCAATGGCTCAATGAGCATATCGAGTACAATGGATCATTTCATACTCTATATTTAAGGACTGCAATGTATGTGTTGCAGTTGTATTCCATCTGATTTACAACTTAGGTTGCTTATGATACATACACAGAATATATCTGATTAAACATTAGTGGGTGGATGATAATGGAGCTGAGTTAGGATTTATGTGCACTGCTGCAATCTCCAAATAGTTATTTTCATAAAATCTCATCATAAAGTAAGCTTTCTCACAATGTGCGCAGTTCTCGTCTCTGTAATAGCGAAAGGATAAAGTAGTTATACAGAAGGTTTGCGAGGCTGTCACGTGAAGTGAGCTTTTACACCTATCAGGGAAGTCGCAACAGACTGGGGCTATTTTCTCTAGAAAGGGGATAGTCAAAGGGTGAGGTTGTAGAATGATAGGATCGCGACAGTGCAAAAGGGGGCCATGCAGCCCATCGAGACTGCACCGACCACAATCCCAACCAGGCCCTATTCGCGTAACCCCACTTATTATTTACCCTGTTAATCTCCCTGACACTAGAGTCAATTTAGCATGGCCACTCAACCTAAACCACACATCTTTGGATGAAAGAGGCCTTTAAGATTATAACGGTATTTGACAGCATAGACATAGAGGATATATTTCCATTTGTGGGAAAATAAGGCCCATAGATACAAAATCTGTAGAATCTCTGCAATGCTGAAGGAAGCCATTTGGCCCATCGAGTCTATACCAACTTTCCGAAAGAGGACCTTACTCAGGCCCAACCCCCCTACCCTATCCCCATAACCCCGTGCATTTAGCATGGCCAATCCACCTAACCTGCACATCTTTGTACTGTGGGAGGAAACCAGAGCCCCCAAGGGAAACCCACGCAGACAATGGAGCAGTGGAGGTGAATAGTGCAGATGTATTTAAGGGGACTTTAGGTATAAACATGAGGGGAAAAAGAATAGAAATCATACTGATCGGATGAGACGAAGAGGGACAGGAGGTGGATTGAGCGGTAAACACCAGCATATAACAGATGCTCTGAAAAAAATGTTTTTGTGCTGTACATTTTAAAATCACACAATCACAGAAACCACAGTGCAGAAGGAGGCCATTTGGCCTATTGAGCCTGCACTGACAACAATCCCACTCAGGTCCCATCCCCATTACCCCACATAATCATCCAGCTAGTCTCCTTGACACTAAGGGGCAATTTATCAAGGCCAATCCACCTAACCCGCACATCTTTGGACTGTGGGAGGAAACTGGAGCACCCGGAGGAAACCCACGCAGACACGGGGAGAACCTGCCAACACCAGACAGTCACCTGAGGCCAGAATTGAACCCAGGTCCCTGGCACTGTGTGGCAGCAGTGCTAAGCACTGTGCCACCGTGCCACCCCTTTTTATGCAAAGTATAAAGGTAAAAGAACATTAAAATAAATATTATCATTCAGTAAATGACGAAGTAACAGCATTTAGGAAATCAAAGTTGACTGCTATCAGCTCTGCCGAATCTGTTGCTGCGAATACATGAATGGCTGTAAACTGGAAGGCCCACTCAGTCGAGACAAAATCAAAGTAATACACCTCATATCAAAGGTAGTCTTATAAAGTATCCTAGCTCTGCTGCTGGAGTCTCTATTGAGGGCGTACGTTGGATAAGCTAACATCTTCCCGAGTCAGTTGTCAATCTGAGAGTGATCAGAGATTGGGTTTAGTCCAACCACTCTGTGAAAGCAAGACTCTGCAAGACGTGCCGGATCATCGAAACGGATGCCATCATCTCACGTGAGAACACCATCCACCGGGTACACGGTACATACACTTGCAACTCGATCAATGTTGTCTACCTGATAGGCTGCAGGAAAGGATATCCCGAGGTATGGTACATTGGGGAGACCATGCAGACGCTATGACAACGGATGAATGAACACCGCTCGACAATCACCAGGCAAGAGTGTTCTCTTCCTCTTGGGGAACACTTCAGCGATCATGGGCATTCAGCCTCTGATCTTGGGTAAGCATTCTCCAAGGCAGCCTTCACGATACACGACAGCGCAGAGTCACTGAGCAGAGACTGATAGCCAAGTTCCGCACACATGAGGACGGCCTCAACCGGGACCTTGGGTTCATGTCACACTATTTGTAACCCCCACGACTTGCCTGGGCTTACAAAATCTCACTAACTGTCCTGGCTGGAGACAATACCCATCTCTTTAACCTGTGCTTAACGCTCTCTCCACTCACATTGTCTGTACCTTTAAGACTTGATTACCTGTAAAGACTCGCATTCCAACCATTATTTTGTAAATTGAGTTTATGTCTTTATATGTCCTGTTTGTGAACAGAACTCCACTTACCTGACGAAGAAGCAGCACTCTGAAAGCTTGTGGCTTGTGCTACCAAATAACCTGTTGGACTTTAACCTGGTGTTGTGAGACTTCTTACAAAGCAAACAGCCACAGGAAGTAAATGTTGAGATTTAGTTTTATACGGAGGATTCGTACAGGATGCGGCCCTCTTCCTTTTATGGGGTTTGGATCCTCAGTGAAGTACTTGAGTGATGTGAAACCTTTGAGTGTGTGCTCATGTATGCATTGTGATGACCCGTGCACAGGAAGTGAGATGTCAGTGACATGGGAGTTCTCACCGACATGGCCACACACTCAGCATGCAAGAGCTGTGAAAGAAACCATTTCAGTGGTTGGTCCTTTGTCATCATGTCCACACAAACCAGCAACTTTAGTACCTGTCATGTGGAAATGTTGTATTGGTTTGCCTTTTAATTCTAATTTTTATTCAATATGCTTTTTTAAAAAATCTTTTCCATCACTTCACTTGTTGGATTTGTTACCCATTTTGTTGCTACGTTATTGTCACTGTTCCACGTTTTTAACCATCACTGGTTCCCTACCAGCCACAGCCATCTCTCCCGCTCTCTCGCACCTTCAGGGAAGAGTAATCTGTGGCTGGTAGTGAACCAGTGATGGTGCCAGGAGCGATCGGCTGCAGACACGCAGCGGAACCGCCCTGACCAGAGGATGAGATGTCACACCCCCTCCCCTCCCACACCCCCTCCCCCCCCCCCCCCCCCCCCCAGGGAATGAGACATCACACCCCCTCCCCTCCCACCCCCCGCCCCCCCCACCCCCAGGGGATGTGACGCCACACCCTCTCTCCTCCTCTCACCCCCCTCCCGCCCCGACCAGAGGATGACCTGGGTCAGAGAGCCGTTGCAGTCTCTGACCCCGCTCTTCCGAGGCTGCAGCGGCGACTTCAGACTTTTATTTTGCAGGTCGATTACAGCGCGGACGCGGATCAGGCCAGAAGACGGTAAAGTGGGATTTGGCGGTAGAGTTGGGCGCGTGGTTCATTAACTTGATTTAAATGCATGGAAATACATTTAAATCGTCGGGCCACCCGATTCGGGCGCGGGCCGGACTTGCGCCCGAATCGGGTGTCGGTAAAGCCGCGATCTGCTCGGAATCGGGTGCAGATTGCGGTATAGGCCCGACGCCCAACTTTACCGCAATTCTGCGCCCAAAAACGGGTGCGAAGTTTTGGTAAAATCAGGCCCAGGATGTGGTGTATGCCCCTGGCGCATCAGGGCGTACACCACATCCATGGCGGTCGCCATTTTGTGCTTAGTGTGTTTGGTGTAGGTCAAGTCCAGGAACACCTTCAGGGCCCCGTGGATCTCCTCGTAAATCAGCCCATTTGATGCCCCCACGTCGAGCATGTGGTGAATGGCCGGCTTGGTCAGGAGATTCTGGATATGTGCAGAAAAAATAGAGTTGTTGTAGTGGGAGACTTCAATTTCCCTGGCACAGACTGGAAAGTGCTTAGAGCTGGGGGTCTGGACGGGGAGGAATTTGTAAAATGCGTACTGGAAGGTTCTTTGGAACAGTATGTAGATAGCCCGACTAGAGAGGGGGGCTGTACTGGATCTAGTTCTGGAAATGAGTCCGGTCAGGTCGTCAAAGTTTCGGTAGGGGAACATGTGGCAAATAGTGACCACAACTCTGTTAACTTTAGGATAGTAATGGACAAGGACACGTGTTGTCCTACGGGCAGGGTGCTAAATTGGGGGAAGGCTAACTATAGCCGGATTAGGCAGGAATTGGTGGCTGTTGACTGTGAGAGGCTGTTTGGGGGTAAGTCCACGTCTGGCATGTGGGAGTCTTTTAAGGAACAGTTGATAAGGCTGCAGGACAGGCATGTGCCTGTAAAAAGGAAGGATAGGAAAGGTAGGATTCGAGAGCCGTGGATAACCAGGGAAATTGAGGATCTGATCAAAAAGAAAAGAGAGGCGTACGTTAGGTCCAGGCAACTGAAAACAGATGGAGCTCTGGAGGAATACAGAGAGAGTAGGAAAGAACTCAAATGAGGAGTTAGAAGGGCAAAAAGAGGTCACGAAATGTTCTTGGCAGACAGGATTAAGGAGAATCCTAAGGCATTTTATTCATATGTTAGGAACAAAAGAGTTGTCAGGGAAAAAGTCGGACCTCTCAGGGACAAAGGAGGGGAATTATGCTTGGAACACAAGGGACTAGGGGAGATCCTAAATGAATACTTTGCATTGGTGTTCAAAAAGGAGAGGGACTTGTTGACTGGGAGTGTCTCAGAGGGAGGTGTTGACCCGTGAGAGAGAATCTCCATTACAAGGGAGGAAATGTTAGGTTTTTTAGGTAACATTAAAACTGACAAATCCCCAAGGCCTGATGGCATCTATCCTAGACTGCTCAGGCAGACAAGAGATGTAATTGCTGGGCCTCTGACGGAAATCTTTGTCTCTTCATTGGACACAGGTGAGGTCCCTGAGGATTGGAGGATAGCGAATGTGGTACCGTTGTTTAAGAAGGGTAGCAGGGATAACCCGGGTAATTATAGGCCAGTGATCTTGACATCCGTGGTAGGGAAGTTGTTGGAGTGGATTCTTAGAGACAGGATGTATGCGCATTTAGAACGGAACAATCTCATTAGTGACAGACAGCATGGTTATATAAGAGGGAGGTCGTGCCTTACAAATTTTGTGGAGTTTTTTGAGGAAGTAACAAAAACGGTTGAAGAAGGAAGGGAGGGCCGTTGATGTCGTCTATATGGATTTCAGTAAGGCATTTGACAAAGTCCCTCATGGCAGGTTGGTTAAGAAGATTAAGGCTCATGGGATACAAGGAGAGGTGGCTAGATGGGTAGAGAACTGGCTTGGCCACAGGAGACAGAGGGTAGCAGTCAAAGCGTCTTTTTCCGGCTGGAGGTCTGTGACCAGTGGTGTTCTGCAGGGCTCTGTACTGGGACCTCTGCTATTTGTGATATATATAAATGATTTGGAAGAAGGTGTAACTGGTGTTATCAGCAAGTTTGCGGATGACACGAAGGTGGCTGGACTTGCGGATAGCAATGAACATTGTCGGACAATACAGCAGGATATAGATAGGCTGGAAAATTGGGCGGAGAAACAGCAGATGGAATTTAATCCAGATAAATGCGAAGTGATGCATTTTGGAAGAACTAATGTAGGGGGGAGTTTTACAATAAATGGCAGAGCCATCAAGAGTATAGAAACACAGAGGGACCTAGGTGTGCAAGTCCACAAATCCTTGAAGGTGGCAGCGCAGGTGGAGAAGGTGGTGAAGAAGGCATATGGTATGCTTGCCTTTATAGGACGGGGTAAAGAGTATAAAAGCTGGAGTCTGATGATGCAGCTGTATGGAACGCTGGTTAGGCCACATTTGGAGTACTGCGTCCAGTTCTGGTCACCGCACTACCAGAAGGATGTGGAGGCTTTAGAGAGAGTGCAGAGAAGGTTTACCAGGATGTTGCCTGGTATGGAGGGTCTTAGCTATGAGGAGAGATTGGGTAAACTGGGCTTTTTCTCCCTGGAAAGACGGAGAATGAGGGGAGACCTAATAGAGGTGTACAAAATTATGAAGGTTATAGATAGGGTGAACAGTGGAAAGCTTTTTCCCAGGTCGGAGGTGACGATCACGAGGGGTCACGGGCTCAAGGTGAGAGGGTCGAGGTATAACTCAGATATCAGAGGGACGTTTTTTACACAGAGAGTGGTGGGGGCCTGGAATGCACTGCCAAGTAGGGTGGTGGAGGCAGACACGCTGGCATCGTTTAAGACTTACCTGGATAGTCACATGAGTAGTCTGGGAATGGAGGGATACAAACGAATGGTCTAATTGGACCAATGAGCAGCACAGGCTTGGAGGGCCGAAGGGCCTGTTTCTTGTGCTGTACTTTTCTTTGCTCTTTGTTCTTTGGTGATACCCTCGATATTGTCGCGGACAGTGCCGGATTTAGGCATAAGCTAAACAAGCTACAGCTTAGGACCTCACAATCTGCAGGGGCCTCACAAAATTTCGGAAGGTTTACAATGAAGAGAACATTTAAGAGCGGATTCCAGAAAAAAAAGAAAGCACCAGCTTGAAGAGCAACTCAAAAAATTACCAGAAGTTGACAGTTACTTTACTCCAGAAACAGATAAGGATCCACAAACCCAAGGTGATCAGCAAAGTCCAAAACAACCACAGCCTCGTGCCTCTGCTACTGAGACAATAGAGTCTGGAATCTCAGCTGAGGAAAACACTGGAAGTGATGCAAATGTGAGCGTTGCAGAGCCGATATCCACAGTTGAAACAACAAATTGTGGTGACCCAAGGTCCTGTTTTGGTACGCACCTTTGTGAGACCTTTAGGTGTAACTTTTTAACAAGGGGCCTCCAAGCTTTATATAGCTTAGGGCCTCACCAAGTCTACATCCGGCACTGGTCACGGAGCACTTTGCATTCCCCTTGGCTCTGCCTTTTCCCAGCACCTTAGCATCTTTCCCTCAAACCGACATAGAACATAGAACATAGAACATAGAACATAGAACATAGAACATAGAACAGTACAGCACAGAACAGGCCCTTTGGCCCACGATGTTGTGCCGAGCTTTATCTGAAACCAAGATCAAGCTATCCCACTCCCTATCATCCTGGTGTGCTCCATGTGCCTATCCAATAACCGCTTAAATGTTCCTAAAGTGTCTGACTCCACTATCACTGCAGGCAGTCCATTCCACACCCCAACCTCTCTCTGCGTAAAGAACCTACCTCTGATATCCTTCCTATATCTCCCACCACGAACCCTATAGTTATGCCCCCTTGTAATAACTCCATCCACCCGAGGAAATAGTCTTTGAACGTTCACTCTATCTATCCCCTTCATCATTTCATAAACCTCTATTAAGTCTCCCCTCAGCCTCCTCCGCTCCAGAGAGAACAGCCCTAACTCCCTCAACCTTTCCTCATAAGACCTACCCTCCAAACCAGGCAGCATCCTGGTAAATCTCCTCTGCACTCTTTCCAGCGCTTCCACATCCTTCTTATAGTGAGGTGACCAGAACTGCACACAATATTCCAAATGTGGTCTCACCAAGGTCCTGTACAGTTGCAGCATAACCCCACGGCTCTTAAACTCCAACCCCCTGTTAATAAAAGCTAACACATTATAGGCCTTCTTCACAGCTCTATCCACTTGAGTGGCAACTTTAGAGATCTGTGGATATGGACCCCAAGATCTCTCTGTTACTCCACAGTCTTCAGAACCCTACCTTTGACCCTGTAATCCACATTTAAATTAGTCCTACCAAAATGAATCACCTCACATTTATCAGGGTTAAACTCCATTTGCCATTTTTCAGCCCAGCTTTGCATCCTATCTATGTCTCTTTGCAGCCTACAACAGCCCTCCACCTCATCTACTACTCCACCAATCTTGGTGTCATCAGCAAATTTACTGATCCACCCTTCAGCCTTTGGGTTGTACACATGTTTCTTCAATAAAATCATAGAATCATAGAATCCCCACAGTGCAGAAGGAGGCCACTTGGCCCATCGAGTCTGCACCAACACAATCCCACCCAGGCCCTATCCTTGTAATCCCACGTTATCCCCCTGACGCTAAGGAGAAATTCCACCCAGACCTGTTCCCCATAACCCCAAGTACCTACCCCGCTACTCCCCCTAATCTACACATTTTGGGACACTAAGCAGCTATTTAGCTTGGCCAAACCACTCAACCTGCACGTCTTTGGAGTGTGGGAGGCAACCGGAGCGCCCAAAGGAAACCCACGCAGACATGGGGCGAACATGCAAACTCCACACAGACAGTGACCCAAGGCCGGAATCGAACCCGGCTCCCTAGCGTTGTGAGGCAGCAGTGCTAACCACTGTGCCGCCCCAAATTAATGAGAATACTATTCCCATGAATTGTTATAATTATTAGCCATAACTGAAGCACATTTAACAAAATAAGCAAAATGCTATGGATGCTGGAAACTGAAATAAGACCAGAGGATACTGGAAAAACTGGTGAGAACAATGAAACTCAGGAATGTGTGAGAGGCCAGAAATTTGAGGAGAGTGGAACTCCTTTTGTTTCATCACCTTGACTTCTCTTCTCTGATTTTTTTCAGGGCGGCACTGTAGCACAGTGGTTAGCACTGCTGCCTCACAGCGCCAGGGACCTGGGTTCAATTCCCGACTTGGGTGACTCTCTGTGTGGAGTTTGCACATTCTCCCCATGTCCGTGTGGGTTTCCTCCGGATGCCTCCCACACTCCAAAGTTGTGCAGCTTAGGTTTATTGGCCATGCTAAATTGCCCCTTAATGTCAGGGTAAATAAGCAGGATAAATACATGGGGCATATGGAGATAGGGTCTGGGTGGGATTGTGGTCGGTGCAGACCCAATGGGCTGAATGGCCTCCTTCTGCACTGTAGGGAGTCTATGATTCTATCTCCAGAGTAACATGCACCAGCATTGTGCTGTTAACCAAAAGCCAAATGCACGTTTCAGGGAAGGAACCATTTGTACACATTTGTGAAGGTATTGCACGCTTCAGCTATTACAGCTGAGGAAAGAATTGCCCGGGTTGTTATTTGTTGCAACATCGGAAATGCGGAATTGCTGAAACTATCACTAAAGCATATTAAGAATAACTCATTTCCAGATTACATTATCCATTTCATTACTTTTACCTCACGTTGCTTCATGACTCTTTGTCTTTTTCTCAATAAAGATTTGAATAGTTTATATCAAACTTGATCTTTGCGAGACAGTTTGAGTTCAGAAATATTACATTTCCAGAAACAATAATTCAACCTGTTATTGGTTTCATTTTTATTCAGCTTTACGTATGAAGTAACATTGATGGATTTTTCTGCATGCAAGCTCTAAGTTTTGTACTGTCAGCAGGTCAAGAGGAAAATAATGTTTTCCCAGTCTAGTCGCATTTGTCTTTCATTAGATTAGTATAATATGATTCTGGTCAAAACTTTCTTGACCAGAAAAGTTTGTATCCAAAAAGCATTGCCACTGGTGAATTATTCAGCACTGCAGGATGAATATTTTGGCGACTCATAGAATCCTACAGTGCAGAATGAGGCCATTCGGTCCATCGAGTCTGCACCGGCTACAATCCCACCCAGGCCTTATTCCCATAGCCCCATGTATTTACCCTAGCTAGACCCCCTGACACTAAGGGGCAATTTAGCATGGCCAATCAACCTAACCCGCTCATCTTTGGACTGTGGGAGGAAACCGGAGGAAACCCACGCAGACACGGGGAGAGTGTGCACACCCCGCACAGACAGTGACCCAAGCCAGGAATCGAACCCCTAGTTCCTGGCGCTGTGAAGCAGCAGTGCTAACCACTGTGCCACCATACCGCCCAACTGTTCAATGTTTCAGAGAAGGGTGGATGTTAGAGGAGAGCACAGTCTGGGAAAATACGCTAGTGAAACCTCACCTGAGATAATTGTGTTCAATTTCGAGTGACCATACCTCTGATTTATATATTGAAAGCAATAAAGGTGACTTCATAAGAATAGAGTAAAAACTCATCAGATCTGGCAACATCTGCACAGAGGGAAAGCAAAGTTAATGTTTTGAGTCTTTTGGCTCTTTGTTAGAACAGCTGAAGCATGCAATACCTTCATAAATTTGCACAAATGGTTCCTTTCTCAACATGTGCTCCCTGCTTTTGGTTTAACAGCACATTGCTTGTGCATGTTACTCTGGAGATCTGGGGTGGCATGGTGGTACAATTAGCACTGCTGCCTCACAGCGCCAGGGACCCAAGTTCGATTCCCAGCTTGGGTCATTGTCTGTGCAGAGTTTGCACCTTTTCCCCGTGTCTGCATGGGTTTCTACCGGGTTCTCCGGTTTCCTCCCACAGTCCGAAAGACGTGCTGGTTAGGTGCATTAGGTGCATTTAGAACTGAGGTGAGGAGAAATTTCTTCGCCCAGAGGGTGGTGAATGTATGGAATTCACTACCACAGAATGCAGTATAAAAATTGGCAAATTATGTTACAGTTATGTAAAACATTGGTTAGGCCACATTTGGAATACTGTGTCCAATTCTGGTCACCACACAACTAGGAGGACTTGAAGGCTTTGGAGGGAGTACAGAAAAGGTTTACCAGGATGTTGCCTGGTATGGAGGATATTAGCTATGAGGAGAGGTTGAATAAACAGGGATTGTTCTCCCTGGAAAGGTGGAGGCTGAGGGGCAACCTGATAGAAGTTTATAAAATTATGAGGGGTATGGACAGGGTGAACAGTTGGAAGCTTTTTCCCAGGACAGAAATGGCAATTGCAAGGGGGCACTAGTTCACGATAAGAGGGGAAAGGTTCAGTGGAGATGAGCGGAGGAAGTTTTTTCCACAGAGGGTGGGGGCCTGGAATGCACTGCCAAGTGAAGTGGTTGAGGCAGGTACGTTAGTGACATTTAAGACTTATCTGGATAGACACATGAACAGACGGGGAATAGAGGGATATAAGCGATTGGTCTAGATAGGACAACATGATCGGCACAAGCTTGGAGGGCCGAAGGGCCTGTTCCTGTGCTGGACTGTTCTTTGTTCCTTGTAGTTGAGGCTAAAACGTTA